>NW_009242708.1:0-4001 GCF_000690835.1 Fulmarus glacialis | reverse complement strand
TATATATATATATGAATATTTTGACAGCAACAAAGCATGAATAGAAAGGTATACTTTTAAATTTAAATGCACACATACTGACAGGTTTTCACAAAGCCCCGTACACTAATCTGGTGGTAATGAGGATTACATTTCAGTAAAATCTCAAACACTATTAATTAACCTCTAAGGATAAAAGTATTCTGGAATTCAGTTAAGAATAAATATTTATCCTAATATTTGCCTTTTATCTTTTGCATCAGCTCAGTTTCTGTAACAAATGTCTCTTAACTGTAGTCCATTATTAACCTTGCACTATGTTAACTTAATTTGTATCTAATATTAATCTTTATTTCCACTGACAATTTGTGGAACAAGTCCTAATTTTCTCTGTGCTAAGTTAGCTTTTGGTTTGATCCAGCCTTAAAGCAGACTAACAAAAATGGATTGTAAAATTTTTAGCCCATGCACTCAAATAATGCATAGTTTGTTCATGGAAATACTATTATAACATGAAATTAATAGCAAGGAGAGCTATCACAAATAGTAGTAACGAAAACAAATTTTAATTTGCGGTAACTGTTTTGTGATTAACAGATATATTGTAATTAGAGATGAACAACCTTTTTTTAAAAACAATAATCTAATTTGTCTTGCAATGGTTTGGATTGTAAATCAGATACTTTCTTGTATGTTTTCTCTTGCATAGTGTTGACTATATTTGAGTTTTATTTTTACTTTGGCCTGCCTTGTAGTCTCATAGCCAAAACTGGATTCTGACTTTCTGAATTTTGAATGTTTTCCTATCTGAATTTGGTGTGAAATTGGGAACTGGTTATAAAATTAAGATCAAGATAGGATTTCAGACTTTTTGCTTTCTACCTTCCTTGTCTCTAGCTCGATATTGAAATTCATCTATAGGGCTTTTTGAAAGGGTTCTCTTTGGAAAAAAATGTGTTTTCAGGCTTCAATTTTGTGATTGGCTGAAGCCACGTAGGAAAAGTGCCTCTCTGTGCAGAAGAGTATGGTGCGTAGAACCCATATACATTTTTAGCCTGGTTAGTGCTTCCCTGATGATTTTCTTCAGCAAAATATTTAGCAGGTCCACAGGATCATTCAATTGCTTGACAATATTCACAGTCAAGTCTTTCTATAATTCACATCAGTTTGTAAGAACAGTATTTTGAGTTTTAGGAGTCTTGTTCCTATGACTCCTTCATTCATTCAAGACCCTTGTACCTTGTAGAGATAATCAGAATTTGGATGTTTTTCTATCCTAGCCAGAGTCTGATGTGTCTTAGAAAGGCAAACATGTTGCACTGCATGTAGATGCCCTTTTTAGTTTCTTACAAAAGAAAAAAAAAGGTCATCAAAATTCCTCTGTGAATGTCTGCTGAATGACTTGGAAAAGGACAACAGAACAACAAAACCTAGTGTGGAGCAAGCAATCCACAGGGAAGTCTCTGGGTCTTGCTGCTTCCCCCCACCTCCACTGAGCTGGAGCACAGCCATCAGTAACGGGGGTAGCATGGAGTCAGACCTATCCTGAATTATTTCTGTAGACTTGGGAACAGCATGGACTAGAACAATACGTTCAGAGCTAAAATTTCTCTGGTGATAACGACTTGCAGGAAAGCAGTTATGGGAGAACAGTAATAAATTGAAGACCTAAAAGGGAGATAAATCATCTGTCTGTAAGTAAGTGGATATGTGTTTTCCAGATAAGGCCTAGCCTGAACGACCATGGGCTGTTTCAGAAGATAAGGGAAGCTAGCAAACTGAAAGCCTTGGCCGATGTGCTGATTTGCGTCCTCTACATGGGTCTACGGATGCAATGAGAGTCAAAAATAGAGTTATAGTGAGAGGTGAGTACGTAAGGGTAAGGGTAAATACTTAGAATCACTATCTCGTAAGTTAGAACATTGCTTGTCATCAGAGACAACGGCTTAGTAGTCGGGTAGCTCATTTGGGATGCCTAGCATCAGCACGGCAGAAACAAGCCAGAACCATAGACTTGATTCATGGCTGAAGGCAACCAGGTGTGGGTTAGACTGCAGATTTAGGTAACAGTTTTGTGGGTTGCCATCATGAAAAGGTAAAACAGGGAGCAATTAATAACTGCAAGGCAAGTGGGAGTTATTTCAGTACAGCATTCAAAGCAGTGCCCTTGAACATTTCTTTTCAGCGTCACAGATGGAAATTGCATTGTATAGCTGCAGCTAACCTGGAAAAACAGACCGTTACTGAAAGCATCAGTGTAAAGCATCTGGCAGACTCAGACTTTGCACTGATGGATTTGTGGAAATTTCTGGATTTATATAATTTAATCATATGCTTTTAAAATCTCAAAATATGTTGATGTTTTAACACTGCCTTTTTAAACCAGCCTCCTAAAAGATGTGTGGAAATAGAAATCCTTATCAACCTACAGTGAATTCCCATCATTAAGGTATGACTGATTGAACTTGGAAACATCAATTCTGGAGGTCAATCTGTGAAGAAGAGATCCCTGGACCAGGCATGTCAATGTGCCCTGTCATGAATTAGGTTCACAGGCCAGACTACACTTACTGGACAACTGTTGATTGGAGTATGCATGCTGGAGGAGATGGAATGACAATGTCACTTCCAGAAGGAGAACTAGATTTTTACGTACACATAGACTCTCTACCAGGACCTCTGCAGCTTTGCTTGGCCTATTTGGGTGACCTGAGATCTGCTGTGCTTTCTCATCTGCCTGTACCTGCACATGAAGTATTGCTCTTAAAGTACTGTGAGAGCGGTGGCAGTCAGACAAAGGCATGAAAGCAAATTATTACACCCAGCTATAAAGGTTGTGTAGATTTTGTCCTACATAACTGTTAATGAGGCATAGGATATTCTTACCCTGGCAGCGATGCACTTGCCTAAGTGTGCATGTATGACAAGGCCCTCTTATGGTTAACATTTTCAGCATCCACTGACTCTGGCTGGAACAGTTTAATAGCTTTCATTTCTATACATACATGCAATCCATGATGCTGCTGAGAACTCAGGGTAATACCTCACACCTACACCCCTCCTTAACTCGTAAAAGGCTACAGTTGACAAATGCCTTTGACTAGCTGATTTCAGGAGATGCACAGGTTTCTTGTACCTCTCTAGGGAGGAGAGAGGTGAGGAAGCAACAGAAAAAGCTCCTGAAGACATTTGCTCTATGGTTTGCAGTGCTGTGCAGGCAAGGCTGGGTTTGCTTCCTGGATCAATGTCTCTTCCTACTCAGTGTCAAGAGGCTCACCAACACGCAGCTCAGCTGCACTGCGCAGCACTACACTGTAGTTTTCCCAAACTACAGAAAAAAAGGCTTTGCTGCAATTCAAGCCTAAGGAAGAGAACTGAGAGAAATGCACCTTTTTGATGTTAGTTACTTAATTAAAATACTTTTAAAAATACTTCTTCACAGTGTTACATACAAATTCTCAGGTAGTTACTTACGTAACTATTTTATTCTAACAGGCTTGTTATCAAAAGACATTGCATTCTGTAGACTTCCCACAGAACAGCTAACTCAAGTTAGATCATTGGCCTGGATACTTTTTTGTGTATCCATTCCAAAATAGAAAGGTGTGTGTATATACATAAGTAAATATATATGCATACTTTTTTTTTTTCTGTTTTCCAAAGTGTAAAATTAACTATTCTTACTTTTCTGACTTACTGACTTACGTACCGTTTCTCCAGTTCTATGATTGCCTGGCTGATGCTCTCCAGCTTAAGCCTTGACATTTACTCTATTAAATATAGCCTGCAGGTAAATTGGACTGTCATTATGGGTCCTTAAAAGGTGATTCCTTAGTCTCTTTAATTGACAAAGATTGGTTGTTAAGCCATACTGTTCTTATGACCTCAAAATAACTGTCAAGAAAGTAAAAAATACAGGAGAACAAGTTGTGCAGGCTACTATGCTGACAAAGGTCATTACTTATGACTCAACTATGTGAAATACAGAGGGATAGCATCTACCTGGTATCTGATGGAAAAGC
>NW_009242707.1:0-3987 GCF_000690835.1 Fulmarus glacialis | reverse complement strand
TGCGATGCGCCCCAGGGCGTCGCTGGAGCGGCGCTGGTCCGCGGCTCCCTCTGCCCAGCACGGTGCCCGGCGGAAAATGACGGATTGGAGGGAACAAAAGAAACCGTCTGCTTTTGGTAGGCAGTCCTGGGTGTATCCACCGACCGGTGTCTGAAGGCAGCGGCGAAAGGTGCTCCAAAATACCGGCGTTTAGATGTCCTCGGGCCCCCAGCTGCCCGTTTTGCTCACGGTAGCAGAAATGTTGGACTGTGGGGGAACCTGAGAGCAGTATCACTAAAACGACTAAATATAGCGCGTTACGTGGGCAGACACTTTACACAATTTTACCTGTTGTGATACAGTGGTGTTGGGAATATAGTAGGAAAAAAACCGTCCCTTTGTTCTTTGAGAGACTACTCTGCGGGCTACTGTAAGAGCGATACACAGTTGCTGTACCTGTACGTTACAAAATCATGCACTAGCTTTTCACTATTGACTTTCAGTTAGTCCCCCAGTTCAGGCTGAAATGCGTTCATCCCTATGCAGCTCATTCAGCTGTATTGATCCGGGTGAACTCTTGATGCTGCTGACAGTAGGGCCAGAATCCCAGACAGCCACATTTAATTGGGTGCATTGTAGAAGACTCGCTTAGGGTTGGTTTGCCTGCTAGCTAACACAGCTCTCAACTTCTATCTTTTGTAGCAACAGATAAGATTTTAAACATAGTGCTGTAATGAGGTGTAGGGTTTATAACTGCTGAATGGAGGGCATGTAGTTTTCTTAATATTATTTTTGTTTCCTTATCCTCTCTTGATGCATTTATTTCTTATTAACTTTGTATTGCGATACAGTAAGACTTTTCTGATTTCTGCTTAATACGTAGTCCAAATACTAGCCTTTTTTTTAGCTTCACAGTACAACAGATTAAGGAAAGCGATAAAAGAGCAGTGAAGAAACTTGCATTGATAAAGCTCTAGAAAGGTTTTTGAATACTGTAACTTAGCAGTGAAGGCCATCTTTTTTCCTTTTACCCACCCTTCCTTCCCCTTGCGCTGGCCACGATCGTACACATCTGGCTTCTTTAAAGCTCATTTGGATAATGACTTTCCCAAATCACTGTGATTCAGTCAGACTTTTCTTTGCAAAATGGGAGTGGAGGAAAGGTAGATATGGTTTCATTGTTGTTCATATCTTTAAATGGTAAGTGATTCTTGTAGTTTAAAAACAAATAGAAAAATTGTTCAAGGAAGTGAAGGTATGAGTAGTATGAAAGCAAAATCTTTCTAGGAGATATCAAATGAAAACAGAGTTTTATTAAAAATATTTTTAACATTGTTAGCATTTTTGAAAGATATTTTAGATGCAGAAAAGAATAGGTGAATTCTTTGTGTGTATTACACTGTTAAGATTCCTAATGTTTTATTTTTAAATTACTTCTATGCCTTCCATTTTAACCATTTATATTTTCTGTATGGCACTGCATGTTGTTATTAGCCCAACCCTGTGCGCATATATCTATGTGTATGTTACACATATGTGTGTATTGAAGTTTAGTGTATGGCCCTAAGCTTTTTTACAGCACGTACCCCAAACCTTATAAGAAATACAGCTTTATTGATGTTTTATGCGCTCTTCTATGACATTATAGTTAAGAGTACCTGAAAGTGAATGAATTTACGCTTGGAATGGACTTGTCAGGAGAGTTGAGTGAGATAATGGTGGTAGTTCTCTAAACATAAAAGGGGGGTAAGGCAAAGACCTTAAAGGTAATTGTGAATACAGTGGAACAAGCTCGGTCCCCCTCCTTAAATGTCTGAGAAATGAAGAGGTGGTGTTTTGTGGGGACTTGTATGTGTGTGTGCGGGGGGGTTGTTTGTTTGTTGTTGCTTTCAGGTTTGTTTTGTTCTGTTTTTTTCTTTTAAGACTACTTAGAATTGCATATGGTTAGAGGAACCCTCCGTCTCATTTGAAAGAGCTTGGCATGCCCACCCATCAGGCTGTCCTAAGGTCCAGAAAACAAAAGTAAGAAGAAGGTATGGTAGCTACTTGGGGAAAATGGTTTGAAATGTACTGCTTCTCAAATTTAGAAAATGCAAGAGTACAGGTCTGATTCTAGAGAGCAGTATTTAACTGCCGTCATCACAAAACAACTGATGATGTGCAGCTCCTTGTGTCAGTCAAGACACACCTTCCATCTTCTGCAGTAGATGAGGAAAGATCCTTTTTTCTGCTATGTAGTCTCTGCTCATCTTCAGAGCACAAACAGTTTAGTGTGTTAAATGAGGTAGGTGTCCTATATAATAATACTGCTATGAAACTAAGCAGTTGAAGCCTTCATCATAGTGCTTGTAAATACCAGGTTATAAATAAACACTTGAATCATCAATTTTTTTTCATCTTAATATTTTTCAAGGTATTGTTAAAGCTTTTCTGTTGGGAAAGGAGAAGAGAGGATGCATTGCTTTTTTTTATGTGAAATCACATTGATCACCTCTGCTGTCACCGTAGTTAGGAGTTTGGATCCAGAGAGAGTCTTGTGCCCTTTGAACCAGTTAGATTACTAATACTGGCAGACAACTATTGTCTGCATGGTTTTACATTAGTGGTTGAGAAAGATGCTTTGCTTTGAAATACTGCAGCTAGTTTGTACACACCAAAGGAATGTTACACCAAGAAGTAACGTAATCAAAAAAATTGAATCTATGTGAGAGTCTGATTGTTCTGTACCAGTTGCAATCCCTTTTCCTGTTTTTCCCCTTCCTTAATTCTCTTTTTTCCCCTTTCCAAATTCTCCTCTATTCCCTGCCCTCAAGTTCTGCCCTGCTTTTCTCATAAACCCCTATCTTTCTATCTTTTTCCTTCTCTCTACTTCTCTTTACGTGTTCCAGACATGCCACTTCCTCTTTCTCTCTCCCTCTTACCGAAGCATCAACAGAGGGAGCACTCTGAGCACATTTCCTGCATGTGGGGCCACACTGACCTCCAGCAAGTGAGAGCTGCGCTTGCATCAAAACCTGTGCTTTGGCCCCGTGGTGTGGGTTGGAGAGCGCTCACTGCAGTGGGAGGCCTGGGGAGTTTAGCTGGTAAAATCTAACAACTCTACGCTCCTATGTGAAGCAAAGCATGTATGAGCCCTGAGCTTAGCAGAATTTGTATAAATCACACATGGAAGGTGGTAGGTGTGTTTGTGGTTCTTGACTGCTCTTTGATAAATTTTAAGTTCTCTCTCCACAATGGTAGAGATTTTGGAGCCGTTCAGCAAAATAGCTGTAACACGATTTTAAATAGGAATAGCATGTGTCATTCTTGTCATTCTTGAAAACAGTTGAACAGTTTCAGATGAATAAAGAAAAATCGTAAGGAAGAAGATTAGCATGTCATTTTCACTTTGAGTTTTTTTTTTAATAAGGTTTTAAGCAGCTGTAAAGTGCCTTTATATAGGAAATGTTGCGTAAAAATCCTCCCCAACCTGTAAAAGGTCTTTATTCTCCTCTTTATATGGGATGTTATCCTTTTAATTCTTTTTTTGTCACTGGTAGATTTGTTTCTCACAACAAGGCAGTTGCATTGGAGCTGTTCAGGATCAGATTTCCGGTTGTTCGGTGACAATATTTATACAGCCTGTGAATGTCTTCACATTTTGAATTCAAGTGGAGTTTTCATAAACTGTGATAAAATATTTTCAGTAACCTGTATAAAATTTCATACAAAAATGGCTGGCGCAAAGCTTTTTTTCCTAGAAATCAAAAGATAATGACATTTCTATCATAAAAGGTTGTCAGAGCTGCCTTCTAAATGGATCAAGATAGGGGTCTGAAATAAAGAAATACAAAATATATATGTGTATATGTATATATGTGTATATGTAAAAGATTATGGAAATAATTTCTGATCGCACAGTCTTTTTTTTATGTTGGTATCTCTTCTGCTTGCCCCTTTCAAGTAGCTCTTCTTTTCTCAGTGTCTCCATTATAGTTGTTTTTTAATATTAACTGTTGCTTTTAGATC
>NW_009242706.1:0-3955 GCF_000690835.1 Fulmarus glacialis | reverse complement strand
GGAGGCCCCAATTAGGAGGCCCCAATTACCCCTTTTGCCTGCCAGCCAGCTGTGCAGCCAGGGGGTACAAGGCCCGCAGCAGGTCAGGCACGCGCCAGGCAACTCCAGCTACCACCAGGTAATCGGTTTGAGACGGTCTCTTGCAAAAGCACTTCCAGCATGGCTTAAGAGTGCCAGCCTCTTTCGGGAAATAAATACGGGTTTTTTCTTATAAAGCACTTGCAAGTCATTGGATTACAACTGCAAAATAAGTGACAACTGCTCTTAACGAAGGTACGGGTGTAATATAAATACGCCTTCAAATTACAAAAATGCTTGCTCACTGTCATTGTCCTCTAGCACTGGAAATATCTATAGTCTCTCTAATGCATTGCTGCCAATTTTATGATTTTAAAGGAGTGCCAGCTATTTCTTCAGAATTTATGGCCTGGAGCACTGCTGATGAGCCCAAGGGGATACAGCTGGAAAGCAGAGGGTAGCTCCAGGTGACGCTGGTGTGCGGCATTAGCACTGAGCTGGGGGAGGGAAAGGGGTCAGGTAGCACCTTTAACCATATCTGAGTTTTGAAATATTCTCTTAATGATATATTTGGCTCCATTGTTTTTATTTTGACTCAATAGCTTGTAAATAGACTTAACTATAGTTACATGTATAATGCAACTATATTGATTCAGAGGGGGTTTTTTGTTTGGTTTGTTTTCTCAACAGCTCATGCATAGAGGATTTAGAATTTCATTATTAGATCATTAATGCTTGGAAAAAGAAATCGTAAATGCAACTCTGTTGGAGTTTGGAGTAAACAGAAAAGAGAAAGAGAAAATTCTGACTATCTTTCCACATAAAACAAAAGTGAATTAAGAATTGCTAATTAAGAACAATTATTAGTGGATAAACTAAATAATAACTTGCATAAAAGGAATTATTACTGTGACACAATATCAAGGGAAAAAGAAACTTTAACAATGGAATGCTTACTTTGACTTTACCCGACTTTACTCATCTCTTCAAGAACGTGCAGATTCACAAAAATGGTCCCCGGGAAGGGGTGGAGGGCGCCAGAAAAAGATCCAGCAGCAGTTTTGGCTCTTTCAAGCTGAGTTTTGGATTTTTTTTGTTTAATAAAAATATGCCTGATGTGACTACCATAATACAAGCTTTCACCTGTGTACTTAGAATGGGACTCTTCATGCTAAAGAGTAGATGCCTGTTTGCTTGTTTGTTTACATGAACAGTTTAAAATGCTTTAAAAACAGTTTTAAATGTTTTAAAAACAGTTTTAAAACTGTTTTTAATGGAGAAAATCTCAATTGTCTTCCAAAATAAAGAAACCAAATAAACCAGAAAAATATTCCTTAAATACCAAAGACTTACAAATAGTGATTTTCTATGTGTTTTCTGACACAAATTTGGAGTAAGATTGCTTCTCCAATACCTGAATTTTCAATCTAAATAGCTTTCATTTTACAGAACTATTACTGCGAAACCTCTCTTGAAATAATTTTCAGAAAAATAACATTTTCAACGTTTGTAATCCAAAAATAAAGCAGGAGCTCTACTTGAATCTGGCTGTTAAGCAATGTAATAGCTAGCCTTAATATTGTTGTTCAGAAGAAACTTATTAAAAGAATAAACAACCAATTTATTTTCTCACTGTCTTTCTGTTTTCAGCATCTATAGTGCCAATCCATAAATAAAACTGTATGTGCAGGGGAGCAGAGCTGTAAATACGTATTTTTAAAAGCTATTTTCCTTTCCTGCATAGGGCTTTCCGTGTCATGCTGCGTGCTCTCTACTTCTAAGTGTTTGCATTTTTCAGTCCTTAGACAAGAACTCCTGTCTCCAGAACCTCAATAAATTGCTATCTGAAACGCATCAGAAGTGTTTTCAGTTCAAATTTCCTACAAAAGGGTTTCAAGCCTTTTCCCATTAAGTAATCAGTTGCTAGGGAATACATCTTTTGTCCACACCACTACATAAAACATCATTATTTAGTTAGTAACACATCTAAGAGAACAATCCACTGCTAGCAATAATAATATACTTCTTTTTATAAGATGTATCAGAGGAGACAAGAGGAAGTAAATGCCATTTGTTTCCATAAAAGAGTGTTCTTTTTATAAATTGTTTGAGAATTGTCACCACAAAATACAGGAGTCATTTTACTTTTTGAAAGGCTTTGAAGAGACCAGCTGAGGAATTTGCCTCCTTGCTCCCTGAACCGAGAACAGAGAGCATCCTGTTCCGCCCAGTGGCTCAGAAAGGAAGAGCACGCTATTGCAGTATCATTTAAGTGCTCATCTATGCTGGCCTTTCCCTCAGGGTAAAGCCAAGTTCTTCTCCCTAAGAACTTCAACATAAACTCAGAGATGGTTTCCTCCTCATCCCTCTAAAATGCTTACCTCAAACATAACTTCTCTTCACTGGGAAAGGCTAGAAAAGCTTCAAGCATGATGTTTGAAACTACAATTTTAGTGTCTTAAAATTCTGCTACTATCTGCTGGGAGGAATGTACCATTTGGGAGGAAAGGAGGTAGATTTACCTCTGATGTTTTTTGACAGCAGATCCTTGCCTTTGTAGTTAAAGCATCTCTTTCATAGGCAGCCTTTATATTCACTGGAAGAGTACTGCCCATGGAATTTAACCACAGGGAAGTGGTTAAATGCCAAGCCACGAGAAATAAGTTTCAGTAAACATTTCAGGAATATAATTTATGAATAAACCAACCACTTACTTGGCAATTAACAAAACAACTCCACAACTTTGCCCAATTGCCTCTAAAAAAATATTTTGTTTTCCTTCTGTATGACAGCATTAAGTTCTCTGTAACAGTTGTTTTTAGAGCAATATATACATTTGATATCAAAGCACAGAAAAAATAGGATGTATTTCCGTGTGCTGATTATGCTAATCTGTGGAAAACAGCACAAGTTCAGAGAACTGAAATTCATGTAAATATGCTGGATACAAATGAAAAATTGTCCTAAAATATTCCTGTGAAAATGATTTTTTAGTCTTCACACTTGAACAAAATTTTGTGTGTAAAAATACAGAGCACTTTTTGGAAATTTTTTCAACACCTCTTTGATTGATACACCAACATGGAGAATGTACTAAATAGTCACTTACACAAGTGTCACAAGTATTAAAGATCCCTTTTTAAAAGCAAGTTGGCTTCCTCAAAATCCATCAGCTCTTCGGTGAACTCACAACAAAGGGGGAGACTCTGCTCCAATCTTTTGCGTCTCTTCTTTTGACAGGTTTGTCACAAGCAATTCTCGTCATTTTTCCTATTATTTTTTCTGATTTGCAGTATTAAAAAACTCATAGTTTTAATTTCAGACTACGTTTGCTTTTTTTGAAAGTCCCACATTCAGAACATTCCATGTCTGGCAGTAAATTAACTTCTACCGTACTTAGTTTGAGTATATACATGTATATTAAGAACTACATCTGGAAGGTGATAGTGGCAAGCACTCTTCCTTCGGGATATATGATGAGCAAGAAACACTAGTCGACCCGTATAAACCGTCATTATTGCCAAGAGGCCATCCTGATACCCTGCTTCTTCCTTCTGTCTTCCCAACTATGACAAGCATTTGAGGCTGTAGCTGAGTGAAGGAGGACACAAAGAGCAGGATGTGCAGCCGCAGAGAGGCCACTTCTTCAGCAGAGATGCTGACTGAAACTGCTACATACTGCTTGCTACCTTTCCTGGTTGATGCAACCAGGTAGGTAGCATCATATCCTCATTACATGAGGTAGACAGACTCGTATCCATGTTCAAGCTGGTAAATCTGCCTGAATTTCTCTATGTTTCCATGGGAAATTCTCCATTTCTTAAATGTTTTCCCAGACTGTTCTGGAGAACATCTGTCCCATTCCTTGCGATGGAAGGGCCCCTCTAATATTAGTTGTCCCAGCCCCCTCTGGAACAAGTGTGTTCATTTTTCCTGC
>NW_009242705.1:0-3978 GCF_000690835.1 Fulmarus glacialis | reverse complement strand
TTTTTTTTTTTCCCCTATTTAGTAAAGTCTAAAATCATAATGAATTGTTAGCTGTGGCACCCCAAAGGTCTAGCAAAGCTTTTTGTTTAAGTGATTTGTCAGTTCTTGATAGAAGTATGGAGGTTATTTGAGTTTTGAGGGCTCTGCTGCTTCCAGGTCTATGATTTTTGTCTACTAAACTGCACATAGGTCCTTTTCCAGGCCATCAGCTTTTTGAAGAAGACAGGAGTGTTCAGAAATGCAGCTTTGGTTTTGCTAAATGCCTGGAAGCTCTGTAACACATAGAATATATGCCCTGTGTATGAAGGTTAGATGCTTGAGCTAGGGTATGCCAAGTGCTTGCCTGTTGCAGATTCCTGACTGTCTTGAAAACCCTATTCAGAAGCCTTTAATATTCTACCCTGCAAACATTTAACTGTCTTTAGAATTGTGTGTAATTTGCAGCTTTTTTGACTCTAAATAGGAAGGCTGTCTTCTCAGGTGTTTGGGGCATTGTTGTTGGAGACAGGGTGTCGACCAGTATTGTCATTGAGAAGAGGACAAAATCACCAATTTCTTTTTAAAGGTGAGGAAGCACAGGCTTTGTAAAAGGAAGAGAAGAGGCTCTTTCAGCTTTGGGCTTATCCTGGTTTCCAGGGACATAACTGCAGAATGTGCTTGGTGACTATGATCTAAAGGGCTATTCACACTTGGAAGCTGTTATGGAATAACAGTATTCTGGAGGAAAGTGGCTGCGGAAAGAATTTTCTGTTCCTCTTGGCCTTCTTCCCAAGATGTTTTCTGGACTAAAGTGGGTAGAGACAGTATTTTTTGTATGGTTGGGGAAAAAAAGACCAAGACTTTTCATCTCATGCCAGTGTATAGAAGGATCCTGAGCTATTCATATGGTGGCTTGTAACAGTATAATGCCTTATCCTGGCAGGCAGGAGAAAAAGGACAAAAGGGTGGAAGTTTTCTTTTAATCATCAGGACTTTTTTGAGGTGATACAGCTACAGAGTAAAATGTTCCTCTTCTGTTGGTTTACTGTTTGTCTGCTCTGTAACGCTAACCCACTTAAAATTTGTGCAGCTCTTTTTGAAGTTATTTTAAACCCTGTATACAGATTTTGTAATCTTGGATAAAAGCACCTGAGTCGTGGTTTCAGTTTGGCCCTTTCAGGCATGTGGAAAGTGCCCCAGCACATTTCAAGGATTTTGAACTAGAAACTTCTTAGATATGGGTTATGGTTTCAAAGCTCAATTGATACAGCGTACGTCAAGGGAATTACATCAAGGGAATGGTTCTGTGTTTCTTTAGATACTTAATATAGATTAAAGCTTTGTGTATACTTAAAGGATCCTATGGACTCCTTTTGGGGTTAATTATGTTGGAATATATGCCCTGGCAATTTTGGAGAGAGCACTCTCTGCCTGACTCCCTTTCCTGTTTTTATGCCTGTGCTGAATAGTTTACCCATCAGATGCCGAGTTTAAGGAGTGGTTCATCTTCCAGTGATAGTACGTGTCCCAAGCTTTTAAACAGACTAAGTTGAACTGCTCATCCATGTGAGACTGTAGGCAGCTCAGTAGTGTGTAATAGTAACTCATAACAAAAAAAGAGGAAGGATGAATTAAGAGTTGGGCAGAGGATTCTACTCTGTCTGCCTAGTATTGTGGTGGCCTGTTTTTTTCTCAAAATAGAGGTGGATTGGTGATGAATCTTGAAAAAGGAAAACCTCTGTATTGTGTCACATCACCATCAGGTTTCCCTGATGCTACTTTGCATGTTTTAGTGAGAGAGAGAGATATATATATATGTAAGTTATTGAGCAGTATGATCTTCTCCTATTACAATCAGCTACCAAAAACAAAATTGTCATAGTGGTGATACCAGTTTGTGGTTTTCTTCAGCTCGTTTGGCAAAGCTGAGATTTAAGGAAAGGCACGAAGCTGGATAAAGTACAGACTTTTTTTGCAGAGAACTTTTTCTGCATATATGTTAAAGCCTGTGCAACTCTTAGGCAAATGTCTGTGAAAAATCTGAGATTTTAGTTGAGGGAAAAAGAGAACAAGGAGAACATAGCAAATAGTGTAAGAAGTTAAATGTTTCACACCCCACCCTAGTTTATACACAAAGATATTATCCTAATGAAGGACAGCAAACTTGGAAAAGACAAAGAAAGTTAAAAAAATCGATGCATAGAAAGCTCCTTGCCATAATAAAATTAGAGTAACTACATAGTGTTGGAAGGAGGAGGAAGAGATTGAATATCTGAAATTAAAGCAAATATATATTGTTGCCTTGTGTAAGAAACAAATACCTAAAACGAGACTGAAGTTTCTCACTTCATGATACCTCCCCCTCATTTGTGTTCAGAAGAAAATAGACTGTTTCACGATAGTTAGGAAGTTTCTTATACCTTACTTTGAACTACGTGATAGGTATGTCATCCAAAGGATGACAGACAGTTAATATTGTGCAAACATTAAAAAAAAAAGTGATAATGCCTATCGAACATTGGTTCTGGATCTTACGACATGTAAAGCTTTTATGCATGATTCTGCAAAACAGTTTGTATTATTTCTGTCAGTTTGCAAGGAAAGGTGGTTTACAATACAAAGTGGAGCTTTGTATTTAATTATTTTATATCTGAGAAGAGGACTTATCACATTTAGTTGTGAGCCTTAAATGATTTTTCATAAGCAAGATGACAGTGAGCTCACATAACGTTCCAAGATTTTTTTCTCATAGCATGCTTCAGAAACATACTGAATTCTTCATATATGCAGCCTTATGTTTCCGTTTTTCTGGTGTACCTTAATAAATAAAAGTGTATATATTATAAAGTAAGGTATTCAGAAGCAATCTGTATGTTTTTTGAATTCTACTGATTGGCTAAATGTTTCTTTCTGATTCTATTTCAGATGCATCCACTTGGACTGTGTAATAGCAATGATGAGGAAGACCTATATGAATATGGCTGGGTAGGAGTGGTGAAGCTGGAACAGCCGGAGTTGGAGCCTAAGCCATGCCTCACTGTCTTAGGAAAGGTAAGGGGGTAGTGTGGGGTAAATGCTGCATGTAACTCTTTCTTGGAAGGGTTAGTTCCTTTCTGAGAAAAATCAGCAAGAAATAAAACAAGAGAAAACTCCCTTTACTCCACGAAATATTCCCATTTTGCCTGTTTTCACACTAGATGCTTCAGGGAAAGATGTCATAACTCAGTCGATAGAGATGGTGATGGGGAGCTGAGTGCACACATTCTCTTTTTGAGCTCTGTGGGAACCTAACAAAGACTTCTGCAAAAATGTTCTGTTTAGCAGAAGCAATATTGGAGTAGAAATAGGGTAAACTGCAAGTGTGATGCTAACTTGATCAAAGCAAGCTTCTTATCAAAAGCAGTCAAAACGAAAGCATTTTATTGGTTTTTCTTAGGTACAGTTTTCTCAGAAGACATATATTAATTTCCTTTTTTGGGGGAAGAGGAGTCTTCAACCCTAGAAGAGATTTCTTTGCTTTAATTGCAGGTTAGATATCTCTAATAACAAGTGAATCTTACTGTATTGGTCAAAGAAATAAAAATTTTCATCTTGCTGGAATCTCCCTGTGGAATACAGCCTCTGGAATCTAAATTCCTTGCAAAACATTTCTCTTTGTTTTATGGGGTGAAGTCAGTAAGATATCATTACTGCTGCCAGATATGTTAAAAAGGAAAGCAGAAAGCTGTCCTTTTTTTGTTCTCAGCTTAGAATTTTTGAGGATTGAGGTTACTATATGTTGACAATTGAAGTCTAGAGTAGTTGGAAGTGTGTGAAAGAGCATAGGCCAAAAGTTTTACCAGTAACTGAGTAGTTGAAAATGCATAAAATCTCTGGGGTTCATCCTAAAATCCAGCTGGCTCAAGTTGCTGAGACTTTGGTAGGATTGTGTTGGTGACTTCAGGTGAGCAGTGAAAATGTAGTGTATCAGGCAGAAAATAAAATCCTAGGTTGACATTT
>NW_009242704.1:0-3983 GCF_000690835.1 Fulmarus glacialis | reverse complement strand
CGGGGAGCGGCGCAACTTCAGGGAGGAACCCGCGCGGGGACGCTTGTCTTCCCCGTTTACCCTAAGGTGATGTAGTTTTCTTAAAGAGTCGTGAATCTCCCACCGCCCGTGCCATCTTTTCTTTTAGCTGTCGTACAAAGGTCGCAGCCGGAGAAAAGATCCGTTATTTGTGAAACTGTTTTATGTCAGTTTGAGGTTTGTTTTGTTTGTTTGGTTGGTTTTGTACACTACCAAAGACAGCCTGCCGATGAGGTTAATTTCTATGGTTGGTAGATTAAACACAGGACAAATTCCTTATGCCATTAAGGCGAGAGTTGTGGGCTTGCTGAGTTCGTATCATCTGATGTTCTCATAGCTCAGAATAAACCTTTTCATTAAAAGGGAGAAAACCAGATCCAGTTCTTACAGCTTTTGATTGATTAGAGCTCTCTTGTGGAAATCAGCAGGGAGTTTTGCCTGATTAAGACCTGTAAAATTGTCCTGAGGTTTGTTACACAACTGGCTGTAGATGTGCAGTATGGGCTCAGTTAGATAACTTTGCATCTGGGTCTTGTTTTCACTGGTCCAGCTGAAGTACTTTCAAGTCAAATTAGTTTCCGTGCTCCACTTTAAGGAGTCAGCCCTCTCCACTTGAAATGTCCAAGGGAGCAGGAGGACTGTTTTATCTGCCTCGAAGAAGAGTAGACCTGTTGGTTAAAGAGAGAAATGGGTGACACCCGCTGGAAATAGCGATTGAAATTTAGAAATGCTCCATGTGTTTTGATGGCAGTGCCAGGTAAAGTCAGTTATTTTCATCCTGAACGCATTTTGTTCCTTATTGCTTGTGTTGCAGTTGAGCCTCAGAAGACCTTGTGAAGAACCAGGGACCCAGCTGTAATAAAAGATGTACAAGCATGCGTGTAATCATAGTCTCCCCACTAAAGAGCATGCTTTCTGGTGTGATTATGGAGAAATGTTACAGAAAACAGAGTATTGCTCCCAGAAAAGCTTGCAGGTTGCATTTTCACACATGTGAGCTGGCTATTCAGTTATTGCTGTTCCATTTTTTTCTATGTTCCTAAAATACTTGGTACTAAGCAGATTATGGATTCTAGTCAGTTGTTTGTGGAACTTTTCTTGCTGCTGCAACTGCAAATGTTGCTGTAAAAGTGCTGGTTTTAAGGTGTGAAAGTAAGTAAAATAAAATGGAAATGTCCTTGCAGTTCCAATAGTAGCAATATAGGACCAGACTTGGGGGGTGGAACAAACAAAACCCAACACTTTTTCTTTGTGTTGTAACTTTCAAATGAGAAAACTCCTTTGGGATGGCATTTCTCAAGTTTGTTCTTGGGTCCTTGGAATTTCAGGTGGCAGAAGTCTGGTTGGTCTAGCTCTTCGAGTGAGAAAAAGGTGCTGTATTGTGGTCTGTGGAGTTCAAATGCACATTACTGGAAAGTTTCAAAGAGCCTTAAAATAATCTTTAGTGGGGCAGGTGTATTTGCTATGTTTGGGGCAATTGGATTTGGTTACAAAAGAACAGGTAATGTTTCTGAAGTAGGGCATACCAGTGTAACTCTGCTAGCTCTGGTACTTCAGTACTGGTATTCCCAAACTGAGACCGCGATCCAGTACGAATACATGCATGTAAATTCAGTGTCTGTAGATAGATGTGTTGGTATTGCTAACCTCATGGCCACACTGGAGGCTTGGATATCTAATATCCTTAAGGATAAGTCTATGGAAAAAATCAGCCCAGCTTTCCTGGGCTAGGATGATAGAAAACAAATTGTGTATCACTAAAAGTATTCGGGAAAGCTGTTAATAACATTCAAAAAGAGATTCTTAATACACATGTGAAGAACATTATCAGTTCGTGTAGCTGGGCTATCATGCCTAACTGTCCCTCTCCTAATCTTTGGGGAGAGATTTTTCTAAAATAGGGTGCTTAAACGTACCCCGGTATAAAATACTGAAGTGAGGTGAATTACAGTGAACTAATTCTACTCATAAGATTGGATGTTTGTACCTTGGACAGAAAAACTATCTTCTTAGCAGCATGCCAAAGCTTGGAGCTCTCCATATGCAGAAAAGCTAATGGAGTACGCATTGTGGTGTTATGCATTCAGTGCTGTTTTAAAGGAGGCATTTATAAGGCAGCTATCACTGATATATCACAATTGCTGATTTGTCTTCATAGAGGTGGGATATGAAAATACCATGGCTGTGGAGAGACTAAGTGCCTTGCCGAATCGCTCAGGAAATCTGAAAGAGCAAGAAGCTGAAGCCAGATGGAAGAAGCTCTAGACTGGCAATCCTACCTGGATTGCTTGCCTTGTTTGCTATAGATTATGTTTGAATTCTGCTATAAAATAAAGATATTTCTAGTTATTGCATCTAATGGTTGGCTGACAATGTTCAATGTTTAAAAAGTGTTTTTCTATTATATGGCTTTCTATGTCCTTGCATGCATATGGTATTTGGTAGGCATTGGTATTTTATTATACTGTCATAGCTTCCCTTTTCTTAGGTTTGTTGTTTTAATATTTTAAAATCATCTAGTAGACTCCATGCAAAAACAACACTCTGTTAATGGATTGTTAGAGTGGGGAGTTTGAAGGTGAGATAGCCAGCGGTCAGCATTATGGTTCCCAACGCAACCATTAGTCAGCAACATTTCACATAAATATCCAAACTAAAATTTAATATCATCTGCTGTAGTGTACTTCATCAGAAAAGTACTTTAAGCAAGCAGGAAGTTCTAACTTGACGATGAAGAATACATGCCTACAAAGAGCTGTGCTGAGGTTGCTGTGCAAATGGTAACTTTCAGGTTTTAGTGTTTGTGACTCAAACTTTAAGACCATTTTTGCTCTTAAAAACTGCAACATGCAATTTTAAAGAGTGGCTGAGTAGTTTTAGTTTTTTACAAGATATCTGAACAGCAAAACCTCAGTGTAGCAAGACATGCTGCTCTGAGGAGCTCTGCTTTTGTCTGCAGTTGGAACTAAAGTGTCCTTTGCTGGTTCAGTTGCATGCGCCACTGATGCTAGCTGTTGGCCGTGAGAGGCACTTATTCTGTGTAAACTCAGATATGAGTAGCTGAAGACCCTCATGTTGTCTCCCGCTAATCAGCCAACTGTAGTTTTTGTCTTTACTGCAAATTAACAAAAAGAAGTTGTGTTAATTTGCTTCTGCTTGCCCTTTTGTGCTGCAAACACTATACAGCTGTGAAGTTGCCTTCTAGCTCTGGTTTGGGAACATATTCTTCAAGGTGGTGTGCATGTCCTTAAACAGCCCTGATTCTCAAAGAAAGGTAAGTTTGAAAGTGGCATTTGTGCCCTAGAAAAAGCTACACAGGGATAAGGGGAGCTACGTGCATGCTTAAAAACTAACACATGCCCAAGTGTTCTGGTAAATAAGCTTGAGTGCTTTGCTGAATCACAGCTGTGAGCATGCAGAAATACTATACCTACAAAGTCTGCTACAGCTGAGTACAGTGCTTGTAATGTATTTCAGTGCAGGTGTTTGGAGACCATCCGAACAGCAAAAATGAATTAGGAGAGGGATCGTACATGCTATCAGACAAGAATGGAAACGTAACATTGCAAGGGGCTTAATTCCAGCTTCGCTGGGTAATCTTACCAGGACTTCTCCCTTTCTCTCCAATACTCAAATACTGGGTGAAAACTGATGCAGTAAATGGCCCTATTCCCATTTATTTCCTTAAGAAAATTACTATAGAAAGGATGTGTCCAAGTAAACTGCCTTGGGAGTTCCACCAGTGGCCTGCAGAAACGATAGGATTTGCCCGATACTAACATTTTTGTGGCAACCTGTGATACTGATTTGATAAGCAGGACTAGCGCTAAACATGCCAGCCCGCGGGGACGCGCAGTCCCGCTACCGACCCCCCTGCCCGCCGGCCTCTTCATTTGATTAATTTGCCCGAGACCTCCGAGGGCAGCGGAGGCGCTGCTGGCCGCACGCCGCGGGAAGGGAGCGGG
>NW_009242703.1:0-3957 GCF_000690835.1 Fulmarus glacialis | reverse complement strand
TTCTTTTTTTAATAGCCTCTTATGTAATTGAAGACTGCTATTATGTGTTCCCTCAGTCTTCTATTTTTCAGTCTAAACAACTCTCCATCTTTCCTTGTAGGTCACATTCTCCAGACTGCTGGTCATTCTTGTTGCTTTCTTCTGGACTCTCTCCAATAGAACCAAAAACGGAGACAGTCTTCCAGTGTCCAAAAATGGATGCAAACAGCTGAGGTTTTACTGAGTACAATGAAAGCATTTCTCCATGGGGTTCACTGACTGTACGCCTGTTTATACATCCTACTAAGATGTTTGTCTTTTTTGCAATAGCTTGATATAGTTGGGTCATGTTTGCCCTATGATCGTTATAATCCCCAAATTAATTTCTGAAGAACTGTTGCCTAGTCAGTTGATCATGCCTATGGAAGTACAATACCTCACTTGAAGAAAAACAGTAGAGAAGGACAAAATTCAACAGAGATTAGATCTCTAATTTTTCAAGATTGATTTGAATTCTAATCCCATCCTTAAAAAGTTTTGCAAGCTCTGCCATCTTCATGTGTCCTGCAAGTGTACTAAATATACTTGTTTATGTTATCATTCATATTGATGAATGTGACTATGACTAATAGAATTTTTCTGGCATCAAAATGAAATTGACAGGCCTACAATGTCTACATCTGTGCTTTATATTTAAATATAGGTATATTTATTTTGAGATAGATGCTATGTTTGTTCCTTGTCTTTTTCCAATAATTTACATGTGTCTTCCACTAGTGTCAAACAAGAAACCCTAACAGTTCAAAGCTTGGTTCAGCTAGTTCTACAAGTAACCTACGGTGATATTCATCAGACCTAGATCAGTAGACAAGATCAAATTTAATAGTTCAATTTAAGTCAGATCAAATCCTTTTTTCTTGTTAGTAATTATGCCACTCACACTCTGGATGTTTGAATTCTTAGTAAAGGCTGATGCAAAGGGGCTTTTAAAAATGCAAAGGCAAACAGGCAAGTCTATGTACCAAAGATTACTACGATTGCTAAAAATACTGTGTTAACATGAAATTGGGAGCAACACATTGCAGCCATGCTAATTATATACTCAACTCATAAGACAGGATGACAAACAGTTAAGTTGGGGAACACATAAACATACCAACAGGGGGACCCGCTGGAACGACGCACTTCTTGTCCCCCCGAGTGGCAGGGGGGGCACCCTGACTCCTTGCAAGGCCTTCCTGGAGGAGCTCCTGCACCCGGCACTCATTGATCCGGGGGAAAGGGAGAATGTGAACCCGCAAGTGGGAGCCCTCCGTGGGCCGCGGCACTTTCTGGAATGCTATGTGGGGATTGGGATTCTCCTGCAGGTCAGAAGCAAAAGGTTATAACACAAATGTGTTACGTAGTATTACCATCTGTCTCATCCAATTTTATTGCTGTTTTGTGTATCTGTCATACCTGCAAGATTAAGAAGCCAGGTATCTAATGCAGCTGACTAATATCATGTTTCATATTCATTATCACCCTTGATTCATTATCTGTAATGCTTCCAACTTTGTTAAAGGCTTTTATAAAATTATTTCTAGCAACATGCAAAATACAAAAAGAAAGAGAGCAAAGAAAATCACTGCTTAAGTTGATTTTATGCAGCTTAAAGAATATTTAGGATTGAATAGAAATTAGTTTGACAATCAACCTCCTCATTAGAGAGAGGGTTGAAGAATATAAAACATACTGTCTCTTCACCGAGTACCGAGAAATACTCTCATCTTAATCAAGACTACAAAGTGAAAATTCATTTTTGTACCATGTTGTATCAAACTATGGCCATCCCTCATTAGGGACCAATTTCCTATCTTCTGTATGTCCCATAAAAATTTGTCACACAGCTCACTGTTTGCACTAAAAAAAATGAAAAAAGTTAGCATATGTGATCAAAGACAGTAAATGATGGGCCTGAACTGCAAGGAAAGTAAAAAGAAGCTGTCACATCAGATTTTGGGGTGTTCTCAAAGGATAGAAAAGACTTCTATTGTTCTATAATTTCTACTGTGAAAATAAATGTTTGCCTACATGATTTTTTCACCTGCTCTTTTACAGTCTTTGTTTTCTTTTTCTTTAAAAGAAAATGTAATAAGCAGCCACAAAGAAAGCTTTTATCTTTGCTTTTGGGTTTTCTTGCAGAGGTCTTCAGAATTAAAAAAAAATTAAAAATCAGTTTCACATTGCAGAACACTGACTTATTTGTTTTACCAAAATAATTGCTGCATCTGCTACTACGTAATTATCATATTTGTCTTGATCTTGACATTTTCATGCAATACTGAAGACATTAGCAAAACACGCCCTGTACCATACAACAGAGATGTTACTGTATGTGGGATATTTGAAGACTTGCTCTATGTAGGTAAGCTCTGTTGGCGCTTGTCAATACCAGATGCAGTATCAGTGCAATATGTGTTCTTATACGTGGACACGTATCTTCTGCCTCTGGTGCTCAGCAACTGGAAAAACCACGTACATCACAAACCACTAAGTTTCACTCAACTGCCTCCACATCGATTTCAGCTTGTTTAAAACACACTTTCCAGAAAGATATCCCAAAGAGCACAAGATATGAAAATTCACCATTTCTTTTAATTTTTTTCCCTCAAATGGTTGATAATCTTTCCTGTTTGGGTTTTTTTCTGGTTTGAGGTTGTACCTTTTCCAAAATACAGCTGAGATCTACATGTTCCACGAGGATTTCTAACACCATTCACAGGATCACCTCTCACGTCTTGAGGAGTGTAACGATCAATCAAACAAAACAGGGTATTCTCATCTCTTCATTCATATACCAGGGGTTATCATTAATCATGTTTGAATTTACTATTATCCAATTTGACTCTATGCTGTTACTTATTACTGGCTATGCACCACTGCCAAAGAGTGCTACTCAATCAACTAGGTTTCCGTTGTACAAGCACAAGTAGCTTGCAATAAAACTTGTAAGCAGAAGCTAGCTTGATACTTTCATTAATGGGAGCAAAAGGCAACAAGGAGATCAAATGCATCAACTCGAGAAATAGCAGTCAAAACAAACCAGCTATTCAGCCATACAAATTCTCTGCAGAGGAAAGTTTAATGAAACAAGTGAAAAACCTAGCTAGGGAGTTGAGAGCAGCAGATGCCAGAAGAAGCAAGGCAGGGAAAGGGAACGCAATCTCAGTAGGGGCTAACAGATGACATATAAAGGAAAAAACCAGAAAGGCAGAATAACTATTCCACATTCCATTTCATGGAGGAGAGAGATCCAGAGGAAAGATACAGAAAGAGTTACTTTAATCTTGGCCATCACAAATCTAATCTCAGCTGTATACGCTATTAGGAATGTAGACCTAATGTCTTCAACTACTGAAGCAATACATGCCAAAAACTTGTCTAGATTTTCCACTTTTACCAGCTAGACTAATACAAACATTATCCCTCCCTAACAAACCTTGTTTGTCATATGTATCTAGACTATCACAGCTACAATACGATGACTATTTAAACTGTGGAACAAGATGTCAAAATATGTCATGCAGTGCGTTTAAAATCAGGCAGCTCTAGGCATAACTTACAGAAGCAATGTTACTCATCACAATGCTTTATTCAAAGATAGATGTAGGCGTAACTACTAAAAATCTGACTTAAATACACTAAGTTATTGACTTAGTGGTAGTCAAGTAGCAGGTCGATCACAATGATGTAAATAAATCTCATCATAAGAAAAGACTAAAATGAATTAGTTTTGACACTGATTTTAAGAAATAATGCAAGTGAAAAGTTGCACATATGCACATTCACTTATGCTTTATTAGCTCTTTCATTCTAAAAAGGATCTATATCCACTAGAAAACAAATACAAATGTTTGCCATCTCCTTTGGAGTAATTTAGTATCATAATACTGATGTGGTGGTTGGACGCTGTCTTGGGCATAGCAATCACGAAAT
>NW_009242702.1:0-3945 GCF_000690835.1 Fulmarus glacialis | reverse complement strand
AACTATCCTGGAATACTGAAACCATGTATTTTGTCATATAGCATATAAACCATAAAATTAAGACAAAACATAAACAACAGTCATCCCAGAGAAACCTGTATTTCAGCTCCCATACGTATTTTAATGAAAATGCCTGAGAATGCCAGAAGCCAGAGTTTGGCTACTGCCAGGTGGATTGGAAAAATGAAAATGGATCACAGTAAATTAACCACACAGCATAGCTCTAATACAGTTTCAATTAGAGCATTATCTTCTGCACATGGGCTAACTAGACTGTCTTAGGTTGGCTTCCTCTGGAGGCTCTGCTTGTGTTCCAGGCTCTTGTTTTAAGGCTTAAATTGTGATTAAATAAACTATCCCAAGCAAGAGCCAGCCCTTAAATAGACTGAGCCAGAGAAGCCTTGGCAACTAACAGCAGTACTAAATGTCGAACTCTCTTTGTTTCATAGGGAAGATACCTGCTGCTGGGGCATTCTTGCAGCAGATTACTTCCAGCTGTGTGCTGGCTGGTGAGGTTACAGAAAGATGAGCAGCAGACCTGGGCCTGTCACTCTGGCTGCAGAGAAGAAAGAATGCTCACACTTTGTGAATCTTCTGAACCTGTACAGAAAGCATCTCTTTATCAAAATATTAAAAGTGCACAGCATATAGAGCGATTAGGGTCCCTCCCCTCACACTGAGAAGACATGTTTTTAAGGTGGCAAATTCAACTGCTAAAAAGAAAAGATGTCAGTTACCTTTGGAGCTGAATGCTGTATAGTATGGCCTTTCATTATGCGTTTACAGGCTGTGTTTTCCTTATACTCTGTGACTCATGCCATGGACAGGATGAATGATATTCAGTCAGAAATTAATCTATATTTTAGTTTTTCTTTTTCCCTCCTTAACTCAATGTGTATCTCTTGGCCATCTTAATGCCATTCAAACTATTTTCCAAAGGAAGAATTACTTACTTACATGTGGGCTTTCTTTTGACATAATCCTGTACAGTATTTCCTGAAAATTAACTTGTCTTTGAAAACCTTATCCAAGTCAAAGGAGTTTGCTATCGTGTTTTACAAATGGGAAGAGAATAATGAGAGAGCTTGAAATCAAAATTATTTACACTAGACTTACAAAATTTGTGACATAGAGAGGGTTTTTTTTTGTTTTTTTTTATTTTGGGGTTGGTTTTTTTAGAGTGCTTATTATTAGAATGTACTTTGAATATTCAACTGCAGTTTCTGTTGACTTCTTCTGCCTCCATGAACCAACCTTCTCAAAGGAGATATCAAAGTCTTGAATTGAGCACTGAGAAATGAAAAACTCAGAAGTTGGAACTAATGTTTTTGAACTATTAGTATTCAAGAAAACGCAGGCATCAGTAGTCCAAAGACAGAAGCAGATTCCCTAGTAATGCATTTAGTTGTTTTCATCACGAAAAACATATTTCTCATCATGAAATCCATCACTGTAAGGAAAAGAAGTTGTTAAAAGGAGTTTTGTAAATGTCGTAGAAATGAAAGTCTTCAACACTGCAGAAACAGATATTAAAAGGGAAGATCACAGCTACTTTAAAAAAGATACTTGGCATGTTTTTGAAAAGGATTTAGGACATGATTGCCAGTGATAGAAAAGAATTACTTGATATTCCAATATATCCCTCCAATTCTGTGTTCCAACTTACAGCCGTTCTCATATGTCCTAAGGAATAATAAATACAAATGGAACCATTTTGCAATTTCTAAATCCATTAAAATCTATTGATAGTATAATTTTTTTATTACTTATACCTCTGCTGTAATTTACTTTTCTCTTTATGCATATATACAAAGTAGGTAGAACATATCTTCCTTAAATGCTGTTTCGAACGGATAGATTTTACAAGTGGTATTAAGAATACATCTGTGAAATGAACTGTAACTAGAATATTTTTCTCTAATAAGATTCTGAAAGAATGATTAAATACAGCTATTGACATTTTCTTTTGATGTCTGTGCTGAGAAACATCTCTCTAATATAAAAATTTTATGCAAACAATCAATGTACTATATTTCCTTTGTGTTTAATTGCTTGCAAAACTTTGGCGTTAATGAAGTATTAAAACAGCAAGGTTTCCCCTAAATGGCAAATGTTCCCTAATGCAGATGTTGAATCCTTTGCAACCACTGAAACAATAATCTTTGATCTGAAACTGTGTAATATGGTTATGTTTAAGAATCCTTCAACCTTTTGCCAGTATTTAGCTATTACTTGAAAAAATTTCATCTGAAATGCATCATCTGCTTTTGGTCTTGGTTTTCCTGTCATCATCCCATGCAATGCCTGCAGCCTTTTGCATTCTGTACATTAACAGTTCCCTGGATTATTTCCATGCCTTGAAGGGTTTGTCAAGAGATTTTATTGTGCCAAGATCATCTCCTGGACTGCAATTGTCTTTAAAATACCATGGTAGTAAACAAAGCTGAATGTAAAATTTGTTACCTTGCAATATTCAGTCAATCAGATTAATAAAAAAGCTGTTACAGTTCAAAGTCCAGCCATATGTAACAGGATATGAATTAAAGCTCAGCTAAACTGGGTGGTCATTTTTGGATGATGAAATATCAAGAGTAGATAGGCTTAGTGCTGAATCCTCTTTTATTACTCATTAATGAATATCAGCTGCTAAAATTTAATCTGAATGTCTAAGGAATAACGTTTTGGAAATAGAGAATGTTTAGTAGGTTTTTTCTCAGTTGTTCCTCTTGGTGCCTTGCCAGTGCTTCACTGATGATGTGTCTTTCCTATCACGAGGCCTTCAATATTCCATTTCAAACAGTTATATCAAATATCAGTGTCAGTAACATCTTCTTTGACTTCTTCATACAAACAGTAATCAAAAGTATTTTTTAATGCAGACATTGATTTTTTGCCTTGTGAACTTTGATATTTCACTGGCAAGAAATAGCAAGAAAAGGAACTTCAAAATACATACATTGACATCAAACATGAAAGTACACGTTATGCATCACACACATGCTATATACAGGTCAATAACTGCAGACTTTATTATTTCTAATATTGTTTTCATTTTTCAATGTTTTGAATACTCTTTATAGAATGAAACACAACCAAAAAGCCTCCACAATTGCTCCCCCACTCTTCTTCCATGTATATCATTCTCTCTTCCCTAAATCATACAGTGGCTTTTGGATAAGTAACTGAGTTTGCAGCAAATACGCATGCAGGTTCCTAAATTTTAGCTTATTTGATAAGAACACTTGCAATTTGAAGACTAAGCTGACCCTCCACTAATTAGAAAGATTTTAAAGTGGAAGAAATTGTAGCAAAACCACTTTTATAATGCTTGTGACCTGGTGAGCAAAAAAATGTTTTGCTTTCCCTGTGGTTTTATAAAAATTGTCAGAACACTGTAGTTTTAAGAGTTCAAAGACTTAAGAGGCTGAAAACTGGAGAGGAAAAGGTAATTGCCTAATGCTAAGTGATATATTAAAAGCATATGAGGGGTTTTAAAGTGGCTTTGTGTAGAAAATAATGAGCTACAGAACTGCTTATAGCAGTAAATTGCCAAAATTGTGATGTTCTAATACTGGCTTTACAACAGGTTCTCATTCTGAATCAGTAATGTGCTCTTTGTCTTCCTTTCATTATTTTTAAAATATGTGACACTGTAATTTCTGATAATATACCTTGGTAACTCAACAAAGGCTGCATGCCCCTGCAAGGAGTCATGCCTTCTCATTCTGCAGAAGTGACTAAAGGATGTGCTTCCTTTGGGCTTTGGAAATCCTTCAGAACCTCAGCTGCCCTGTAGAAATTATTGGGTTTTTTCTCAGTGAAGAGCATTAAGGAGTGGTCATTTTGTGTCATATCTTTGGATGATGTAAATCCTTTAAATATAAAGGAGTTATGGCAATTTAAAGCAGAAAATGCCCATAGATTCATAGAATCATAGAATCATTA
>NW_009242701.1:0-3931 GCF_000690835.1 Fulmarus glacialis | reverse complement strand
AAATCTACTTTAAAGCTCTTTCAATGAGCTCCTTATTCCCTGCTCCCTGCCAGGATGACCTCCCTCTCTTCTGGATTCTCCTGAGGACATGAACTCCTAACTTTGGTCTTCTGGCTTGCACTCGAGTTAAGTATTTCAAGTCACCTAAAGTAGTTAGATAACACCAGTCCCACAGCCTCCATCCTGTCTTTACTTCTGAATAATCCAGGGGTTATGGAGAGTTAGCACTTGAAAGAAACACTTTAAAGAAGAAATTTGTAAATCTTCTGCATAAAGACAGAAAAGATTCCCATAATCAGAGCCTATTAGTAAATGAGTTCAAAGCCCTCAAAGCTTGTAGCAACTACACCATTGCAAAAGCATTGCAAGAATAAAGGGTAAACAGGGATACTGCATAATTTCCTAACAATCACAGTCCTTACTGAATCTGGAAAGGAAAGCTTTAGAAGCTTATGCAGAGTCTTGCAAAGCACAGGGGAAAGATATAATGCTACGAACAGTTAAGGTCATAGTATTATAATCTGAGAACACAACCACCGCTGACAGTTATGCTGTAAGAGGGTGCCAGTACAAGTCCTGATTCCTCTATGATGAATGATTTGGAGTCCTGTCACAGCTATGAGTCATTGTGCTAGGAACTGTACAAACAGGGCTACAGGGCTGACCTGGCATGCGGTGGGTGAGCGGGTCCTAGAGGGAGGGAGGGAGCCGAGCCCTCAGTCCTGCACATGAGCAGGCAGTGCAGGTGGTGCTGAGGGAGGAGGAACTGCCTTAATCCTTCCTGGTATGAGCCTTTACTGGTATTACTGAAAGACGGCTGTTACCCCAAAGCACTGATAGTGTGTGCCTGGATCTGTCCCTGCAAAATGTTGCATTTATCTTTTCATCACACCCTAGTGATCTTCACACATACAAAATTCAGATCTGTAAGAATTCTGTTGGATAAAGTTTGCATGGTCATATTGTTGTGATTGTTATAATGGAAGAAGTATTTATCTCATTCTCCATTTTTTCCAGAAGGTGACTTGCCTATCAAACAAGACATAATGCAAAGGTTATGGGGTACTATAGTATGTATTACTAGTACATTTTCCAGTTTTCTGTGTGATACCCTACTTTTTTGTTCTAGGAGTGGCCAGAGCTCATTTTCTTCATGGTTTTAAGAAAAAAATACTAGCCATAGCTAAATCACTAAGTGTGAGGTCATTTGGCTTCATACATGATATGAAGATAGCTGTATATTGTAACTCCCTTGCTAGGTATTTATGAATCTCTCTTCTTAATGATATATTACATAGGAGCTGCATTAGTGTTTCCCCTCAGTTCAGTGTATCCCTTAGCACTTGGTGCTCTGTCTCTGCTTTCCTTCTTCATCTGCACCCCATCCCAAGCATAGCATCATCCCACTCCTCCATGCTGTCTTGGGGGTTTTCCCTCTTCTTTTTCCATGTCTGCCCCTCCTTCAGCCCCTACCAGAATTTGACCATTATGTCCATTGCCTCTTTATCCCATTGCTTAGTCGAGCATCACCAGAAAAGCTTATTAGTGCCAAATCTGATTTCTAATATTGCTAGGGGATGCTTTACACTGACATGCATGCACACACACACATGCTCTCTCTGATAGAGGTGCATTCACCTCTGATAAAGGTGCTCTCTCTGACAGAGGTGCATTCTCTGCACTGTCCTTTCCACAGCTTAAGGACAGTGGTGGGGCAAGCCCCGTTTTTCAAATATTCTTAGGAAATGAAGGCAAACAATCCTGCTAGCTAATCCCAATCCAGAAGAAATGAAATTATATGCTGAAATAAGGTAACAAGAACTTCTTACTGTTCACTGGCTGTAGCCTGCACCTAGTTACTCCACGTACTTTTGTTTAGCACCAGTGTGTCACTGGAAACACAGAGAGAGCTACATACAGAGAAACGTGACCTTGCTTCTGAAAGAACTGGCACATGATTAGATTAAAAGCAGAAATTATAACAAATGTCATACAGCAACCCTTTAAGCTGCTCTAACACAGCCTGTGCCTGCCTGTGTCTTCATCTATGTCTTTGCTGCTTCAGCAATTGCCCTATAGTGAGAAGCATCATTAGGAGAATCTTTACTGGTCACAAACAGTTTGGTATTACTCACCGGAGCAGGAACAGCTTGTGAATCTTTTTCAGCTTCTGCCTGACAAATTCCCAGGTGTCCCGAGCTGGTCTTCAATGTTTCTTCCTAGCATTTCACTTTCTTCTGGGGTCCCCAGGCATAAACAATTGGATTATTCTTAGCTCAAGGAAGTTTTGATTGACCAGTGCCAATCCCCTGAATTCTCAGTGAGTTCCTGTGCTGTAGTGATGGAAGCCACCTTATTTCTTTCCTATTAAAGTTTGACTTTCTAGTCTTTTTCTTGCAATACCACCATTTTAAGACATCCTTTACTGTGTGTCCTGTTTCTTGTAGTAAAGCATTTGTGCATCTCTTACAGAGGAATTCGCCAAATGGTCTTGTGACAAGAGTCAGCAGTGCTATGTTGGCTATTTATAGTTCTCTTACCACATTGCTTGTTCTGAACAAATTTTTCACTATGTGCACACCTTCAACCAACCAGATGGACTAGTCATCTTATTCTGATGCTGCTTTGTGTCTTTTATGCATGTTCTTGTAATTGGCCATTTTTTGGTATTGAATGTCCTTCCTCGGTAATCTTACAGGGACATTTTTGTTAAGAGCCAGGATAATCTGTCATCTAAAGAGCCTTTTAATATTGCATATTCACAGAATTGTCTTCTTAGATGTAGGCCTCTGATAGACTTCTGTTTATCCCTTCTCCTTTACTTTTATCCCAAGCAGCTGTTAAAAAAAAAAAAAAAAAGACACTAAGCTGTCTAGAAATTACAATCTTTCAAGATTTTCATCAGTTCCTCAGAGCTTCCCTCTTTTTCTGCACCTCCATCCTCATGGGGTGCACTGAGTGCTGTCTCAGTTTCTCTTCCTGCCACTGCTGAGTGCGGCTAAAAGATCTTCTTGGATCTGTAGTTTATTTGTCTGTCTACATTTCATATAATGTTCAACTTGCAGTTTGAACCCCTTCCAGGCATTCACAGTGTTTCCCCAGGTCGTTAGGGTTGGTGAAGATATCCTTGGAGTTACACGGTCTCTGTAGTAACCATTTGAAACTCTTGAGGCCTTCTGGCACTCTGTCTTGTACTTTTGGCACCCCTTAAAATTTTGTTAACAAGCATGACTAGTTTCAAAGCAAAGCTGTCATTAGGACCTGAAACTACATGCAGGAATGAGGTAACACAGTGTCCTGCTTTTCGCTCATGGTAACTGTAGAGAGCTGTTGTGATCATTGGTTTCATTGCGTTTCCTCACAGAAAACAAGGCATGAGATGCACTCAGGGCACCATCAAGATTAATTTTCCCATGGGTTCACAGGCTCTGGGGTGTCACAGCGGACACAGCTCAGCTCGGGCGTGAAAGATGAAGTAAACATGCTGGGCCTACTTATCTTCATTTTTGGGTCTCAAAACTGTGGCCTCAAAGTCCCAGGATGTGGCCTTCGTGTCTGTAAGTTCATGCCAAAGTGGTTTACTGACAGCTTGGTTTGTCATAATGATGGAAATAGTAGTCCATGATAAATCGTAAGAGCTGACAGTGAGCTTGAACTTTGAAACTATCTTCCTATTAGAAACAGGACGTGTTCAGCAATGACAATCTCATCTATCCTAGACAGCCTCTCCAGCCCTTCTGAGTGCCTGGCCTTATTTGATCTCTATATGCAAAAGAAAGAGATTTTGGAGACACCTAACTCCCAATCCCTCTTGCTTCTTTCTTCTCTTTAGCTTAAGAGTAAAAAAGAGAATAAAATTGCTACAATCTAAGCCATTGATTTCTGAGAACATGGAAAATATGAACTTAAAAATGTTTGTTTTTTTTTTTTT
>NW_009242700.1:0-3974 GCF_000690835.1 Fulmarus glacialis | reverse complement strand
CGTAGAGGATGAGGCCTTTGTGCGTCGGGTCTGGCCTCGGCTCAATGTATGCTCAAGCTGCGGCCTTGGGTTTGGTGGCCACAGATCCTGTGCCCGTTCCCCAGAGCTGGCTCTCTGCGACGCAGCAGCCCGCGGCCTGACGTGCTACAGGTGTCCCCGCACAGCTCCTGAGCCAGAGTGGGTGCCTCTGCCAGCCTGGGGGTCTCGGTGCTGGTGTGGCTCCCCGTTTCCCTTCAGGTTACATGTGCTGGGGGCAAGGCATGCCTGTGGCTCCTGTCACAGATGTCAAACCTGCAAATGTGTGTTTGCAGAATATCACAGCTTTGCCTATGTGGTTAGTTCTGCTGACTTAATTACAGGAATGTAATTTAGTGTTTGTAGAACCAGGGGCTAAATGTAAGAGGCCATTTTCTCCAGAGGCACCGGAACACGGCCCCAAGCTTATTCATGAGGAAAAAAAAATAATGGAAAAAACCCATAGCAGAGAAATGCCTTCATTGTGCATACTTGAGGGTTTAGAAGTGGAACTGATGTCTCAGTGGCTGTTTTCATTCTTTCCTGCTCACAGAATCAACACCCCTGGGGGAAGATTTTTTTTTGTAAAGTAGCTATTAAAAAGACATAAATCTGAATGATGTAATTATTGCTAAGACAGCTATTCAAAAACCTGAGTCACTGAGCAGTCACAATCTGCAGCTGTCTGGCAGGTTGTAGAGTTTGATTTTAGTTGCTTCTTCTCTCCTTCAGGTTTACTGTAACCAAGAATTTGAGGATCTATAAAAGCCACTGGACAAAAGTTTAACTGTATCTTGTAAAGCTAGGGAGATACATAACAGAAAATTACATAGGATGTTGACAGAGAACATTTTTTTAAGAAACAGCTGAAAACATCTAAATCCTGAATGTCAGAGCAAAGAGATGCTGTGACAAAGTAGTCAGTTCAGTACAAAGATGTTGAGCAATTGCGAACGATACGAGGCAATTGAGTGTATACACTTCAAAGAGCAAATAGTTCGTTAAACATCCGGTATAGTCCATAGTATTAATATTTTTGTCTGCTTGAGCTAAAAAAAACATAGCCATGATTTCTGTATCACTGCACACAGCTTGTGGGAAGTCACTAAAAGCCACAAGGAGCTGCTGAAGTCAATTTCTCCAGTCTTGCCGACACAATGGCAAACTTTGTTCTAGTGCACTCACTTCCGAGCCCGTAGATCATCTCATGACTCCCCAAACAATGGTCTAGATTAATGTTTCAGGTTTTTCCAGTATAGCTGAACCATATTAACACCTCACCATTGCCAACACAAATATTCCCTCGAATCTCAAAATAAATTTGAGCCAGTCGTGGTAGTGTCCTAGCAATGTGGTATTAGTGTAATGCCACTTTCCAAAGAGGTCTCAGGCACATGAATCCATTGTTCTGCTACTTCTATGTGGTGTAGAAGAGTTTTGAGATTTATGTTTTGGTATGTTTTCTTGGTAGGTACAGAACCAGTGAAGAAAACTATGAACTCTTCACTTTCAGAAAACCTGTAAGTATTCAATGAAGATCAAACTAATCAATACTGATTGGTACTGCAAGGTTTAGAGTTTTTATTTAATATATGGTATTATGGGTCCAACATTCCTCCACCCCCTTTTCTTTGCAAACTAAATCGAGGCTTTCATTCTAATACTGTAAAAGATAGTAAATACTCTTTATTGACATGATTCACTAACTGTATGTATAGTATAGTTGTAAAACATGGTAGCTCCTGACCAAAGTGCAAACACAACTGGTGTCTAATGCCCCTTGTCAAAAACAGGCATTTGCTGTTGTGTAAGTAAGAGTTTAGAATAAAACTGTGCAGAAATTCCCAGTTGCACTTATTTTGGTTCATTTACTATAAGCAAGAAAACCAGCAACTGCATGCAATGTTACAGTACTGTTTTTTCCCTGTAACGTGTATGGACTATATTAACTTTTTTTGCTATTTGGGCAAGCTGAATTTGCTCCGCGAGAGGTCAGGTGGGCATTTAGAGGTGGCACAAAGTGGGAAGAGTTTATGTTCAAGGAATGAAGGAACGTGACTGCCTTTTCTGGCATTAGCAAGCTAGTATATGGGATTAACTTTGTAAAACTGAACCCATGGTAGAAGTGTACACTGATTAGGTTGTATTGTCTTCTGAATTGTTCAGTGTTTTTGACTGGATATGAAGAACTGAGGCAGGTACATTTATCACAGTTTTCACTCTAGTTTGGATACATTCAGGCTTTTCATATGACTGCATTTCCTGCCTCCCAATAAATTGCAAGAGACTCAGACAGGAATTTTTAATAGATAAACACTGAACAGAAGCAGTGTGATCTGCATTTCATTCAGATGTGTTGAAGAGATATGTGGAATTGTTACATCTGTATGTTTTCAGTTCTTCTGTTGAAGTATCCCACATATTCTGATTATGTATTTTAAAAAGATAGACACACAAAGTAGTTTAGAGGAGAATTTAGGTAAGAACTTCAGTAGTTTAGAAGATCAAGGGTGAGCATGAATGAACGGAAAATGCTGTAACAAGCAAGAAGGCCAACTGGGCTATTAACTAATGCTCAGCATGGCTGATGGGTCATAGAGTGCTATTTCTTTCTCCTTATTAATACTTCTTAACTGTGTTGAAGGACTCCTGAGTGATGTTAATACTTTTCTGATACTGTTTTTCCTACTGTAAGCAATTTCTGTTTCAGGAAAAGTATAGATTGAAGAAATAGCCCTTGGCAATGAAAATGTCAGGGCATGTGGTCCATGATACAAGTTTTCTGTTAAAATTGGTTCTGCCTGTGACGGTGATGTAATACTCAGATATTTTACACTGAGGTTTTATCTACACTAGAACAGTGGTTGCAGAAAAGCAGTCTGTGGGCCATGGTTAGCTAATCTGCAGGTGTCCTACAGAACTGTGTTAAACAATAAAATGTTGAAAATTGTCACATAAATATCAATAAAACATTGAATAAAAGGTAAGTTAATTTTACTTCCTGATTATTTACATCTTTAGAGCATTTTCCTGTTTAAATTTAATGTTAAGACGTACGGTGGCTCACAAAAAATACTGGGTGTTGATAGTGCCATAGTCAGAAAAAGTCTAAGAATCACTGTGCCCGACACGATTGGCATCTGTAGCACTTCAAACCCTCCAGAATGCTGTCAGCTTAGCTTAGGAGGAAGAGAAATCATTATACAGTTAGGACACACATAATTTTATTTGAACAGTGTGCTAATGTAATTGATCCCTGCTTGTTGCTTGTTATTATTGTTTTAAAATTAGTTTTTCCAGTTAAAATTTCCCTTATTTTTGTTACATTCATTAATCTTTTCATCATTATAAAAATGAGATTAAGAACGTTATGATGTAATATTTGTATATTTTGTCGCAGTTGATACATTTGCACAAACTAGCAAGTGTTTTCAACTCTTTGGTTAGATATATCTAGAATATGAAGGAACTTCATTTATTGAGTGGGAATTTCCTGATGTATGTACTGCAGAAGACAAAAGGTAAGAGTTTAAAAAATCATAAACATCCACCATAGCAAGATGTTGAATTCAGTGGGAGAATACTTAAGATAATATGAGACACTTCTGAAATTTAATTGGCAGTTTACAGAAGTTTTTTTATGTGCAAGTGTAAGTAAGGTAGCAGCTGACAAGACTAGAGATATACAGGAAAATAAAATATTGTCTTTGAAAATTTGTAACGCTAAATCCTTTGCTTGGAAATAAGATTTGTAAGTTATGATTTGCAAAGACAACTATTTTATATAATACTACTAAAAAAAAAGAGTAACAAAATTTTAAGTGAGTTCTTCAGATCTGCATATTCCATTCTTCTCTAAAAGAACAGCAAACAAATTGCTGTCTTTACAGAGCAGAAATGAAATGGAGTTTTCTGTGTTATACTGTAACTTAAATATTTACCTACAATATGTTAAATAT
>NW_009242699.1:0-3961 GCF_000690835.1 Fulmarus glacialis | reverse complement strand
TGTGTCTTTATATTAATGTCTATGAACTAGTCAGACTTACATAAACTCAGTCCCACAGAGCGTATTTACATACCTTTCTGCACATCACCTCACTACGGTATAAAAAGCACAATGAAGTCAATCTCATGTCCCTCACCTGCTTTGATGTGTGTTAGAGTCTATATACAAAAATAGACTGCTCCTACACAAAATGTTGTCAATGCATACTGCTTTTCCCTCGTTTATCTGTTAGTAAGGATGTAAGAAGGTCTTTGAGAACTAAACGAATTCAAGTTACATCAACTTTAATAGACTCAGTGTCAGATTTTGCCCTAGTCTCCTATTCTAAATTAACTTTAATCAGTCTGCATGCAAAAAGAACTTGATCTTTTGAGGTCAACAGGGATTTTTCATTACTTTAGGAGGTGCTGGACTAAACTGCAGTGACCAGAATTTGGCTAATTTTTCTGTTGTTCTGTATTCTGAGGGGTTTCTTAGCCAAGGCTATTCAATGTTTAAATCTTCAGTATTCATTCTGAGTGACCCAGAGACTCTGCATGTGAGAGAATTTAACCTTAACAGGATTGGGAAGAAAGCATCCTGCTGTCAGTAATTTAAAATAATCTTTTAATGTAGCAGAAGTTTCACGTTATCTGGAGAAAACATGAATAAAGTTCCATTATTAAAAAAGATAAAATCCTAAAAAGTGCTATGGAAATTATAGACCTAAAAAAATCTGATGACTGTACTAAGATATTTGTTGAGTAGATATGTGTTGAAGATAATTATATATTTGGATGCATTTGGAAAGGACAATTTAACAGTCATGATGTATCAGGCAATTAGTAAACCAAGTCAAGTCAATTTAAGTACTTGGAGAGAAGGAAGCCAAAGACAGGTTTAGGAGATATGGATTCTAGTAAGTGTGGGCAAAAAATTACCAATTTTAGCATACTCATTAAACTTTGATAATGAGGTAAGAAGAGTTTAGAAAATTAGAACTAAAAAAGTGAGAAAAAAGGTAGATGACAAGTGGAAAATAATAATGTTATTTTCAATACAAACACCAACTTAATGAACTGAAATCATAATTAAATCACTGCCTGTGGATAGATACTCACTGCAGTCACAAGGGGAACCCTCAAGTTGATCAGCTTTCATGACGAAATCCCTAGGAAATGGGCTTTCAAAGAACTATCAAAGCTCTTCCTTCACCCAAAATCACTTTCAACATTGTGATCTAAGTGCAGTTCGGTGAACTTTTATATACATATTCAACTGCTCTTAGATAAACTGAGTTTGAATTCAGGAGCTTTTCCTATAGATGTTTCCTGCAGAGTGTATGCAGGGAAAGCAGAAGCATCAGAAGCAGCTAGTAAGTAGCTGCAGTTACGAAGTACATAAAAAAAACCCAAAAGTACAGGATTATGGTAGCTCAGGAAAGGAGACATTTTGGTATAGGGAAGAAGAATATGGGACTTTTTAATTCTATTCTGAGTGGGATATTATGTTTTATGACATTCACATTCTCTTTTGTAAATAGTCAGCCAGCTCTGCCTCAAAAACTCTCAAAATACAGTTTAGATCTCTTACTTAAAATGATAGATTACTGTGAAAATTCTCTGCTTTTAAATTGTAAGTACTTGATTTCAGTTAAAAAATTTCAACACTAGAGCCAGTATAGTACCGTTACCTTGTACTTCAATGGAGACTACAGTTAAATGAAATTTTGCAGATAGCTATGTAAGAACTGAATCCTCTTTCCAAAGCACCTAATTGTGAGCCAGATTTGAATCGGAAGCTGTGTAACTAAGGTTAGCCCAATCTAATAAAACCTGCTGGAGAGGAAAAGAATATTAGCGGTGGCTTGGCACCATATTAATAAAATCACATGGCTTGTGGCCAACGTGGACCACGGGAAAACTGTGGAACACCTTGAAAGAAGCCTAGAAAAGTAACCACATAGTGAGGAATCTCATAGGTGAGTGCATGGACATTCTGCTTTATGCGCATAAGATACAGAGAGGGCACAGGAGGAGAAGTCTTTCTGATTCTTGGCTGGTTTCTTTGGCAGAAACTGCAAACCTTGACAGTGCATCACAATGAATTGCTGGGACAGAGGAGGACACACCATTTGTACAGGCAGCTTTCTAAGCAACAGCAGCCATTCCCAGTTGCTATCACTCACATATCCAGCCTCAGCAAAAAGCCATTTAGGAATCCATGTGTAATTTCTCTACCAGATATTTTCTCTACCATATTTTTAGTGATATGGAATGAACATAACATACTGTGGTCTACAAAGACTTTCCCGTATTAGCTTTTTTAAAATTACTTTATCCTGTGAATTTTCTTGCTTTTGACTATTGACATCTTTTGACAATTCTGGAATTTCAGTTACAGAAACATTCATAAACTGAAGAATTATCTTATGTCAAGCAACTCGGTGAGTATTTTCTTAACTTTGGAAAATAATATTAATTGTCAGTGTTTCACATTATTTCTAAATGCTTCTTGACAAGGTAATCACTTCTGGTTCCTATCAACTGGCTTTGCATGCCAGGAAAAGTCATCGTGTTATGCCACCTAGAGGTATTCTTTCTCTCCTTGTCATGCTATATCATATATCATGTAAATTATCTGTGTATTAATCACTATATTACTCTGATCTATTCTGCTTGATGATGCCTTGGTTGTATAGCAAACTGGATAATCATGACCACATGAAGTTTAGCTGAGCCAGAAACAACAGTACAGAAAAAGTGTGTATTTCTGTTTGCTACGTCTGGTCTATAGACTGAGAATGAAGACTACACTACTGTTCAGTATATCATCTTAACAAATTGGAAAAGACCTCCAAGCATGGTCGTCATCTTTTCTCATTTAACCAAAATACATGAACCCAAATCAGAGAAGCCAAGCTGAAAGCGGAGAAAGCAGGAATTGTCTTCCTCCCTGAAGTGAGGTGACACCAGCTTTACTGAGAGAACAAGTGAACAAAAAAGTTCCAAAGCACCCTTCGGCCAACAACAGGAAAGTAAACTTTATGGTGGTTTTATAATCATTTCATAATCCCTAAACTTTACACATAAATATCTTTATTACTCAGCATTTACATAGAAACTGTGTTCTCTGTTAAGGGAAAAACCCTCTTTGAATGGCAAAAGTTTATTATTCAGTGAACACATAAGAAAGGAAATATATTCTTCTAAGAAGGACATTATAGAAAATAAGAGTATCTAAAAATGAGCAAAGGTTTCCGAAAAGCTGCAGATGGTAAACAGATGAGTACAAGGGTTACTCATCCAAGCATGAAAGAAAAGAGTTAAGGAACAGCTATTTCCTCCTTTTTTAATAGTCAGGAAATGTCAACTATGTTTTAGAATTTGGGGAGCACCTCCAAAGTTAGTGAGAAATATGCCCACCTGTGGGAAAAAAACAGACCTTTGTTCTTTGCACAGGAGAGGGGCGACAGTATGAGCCAGTTCTTACTTTCAATGTCCCAAAAACTTCACATCTCAGATAATCACCTTCCAGGTCTGCTTGTCTTTTGTTCTGGCATCTGTCACTTCCATGTTGGTCTGCAATTTCATGGCAGACTCAGTTAAAATTATGCTGGTGTGTTCCTGCACAAAAGTTTCAGATTTCAGAATTCAGCATTTCCAAACAACTTTGTAAAAAGGAAAAAAACTCTCAACCTGCTGCAGTAGTAGCAGTTTTTCCTGGTGTGATACATGTTCAAGATTGATGTTGGATGAAGATGCGGGAGGACTACAAGTATTTCGCTTTGCCACTTAGCCTTGGGGTTATTTTATAGTCCACTGAAGAGGAAAGGAAGCCTAAATCCAGTAGTTCAGAGCTCTGCGTGCCAGTATTTGAGAAGAAAAGCTGAATAGATAGTTTATAACTAGTATTTTCAGTTCACTTAGCTATTCTTGCTGCTTGTGTAATATCCCTGAGCAGAATACGACTTACTTCTAGT
>NW_009242698.1:0-3926 GCF_000690835.1 Fulmarus glacialis | reverse complement strand
TGCCGGGCGCGTAGGTAGCGGAATCGGGACGTTGCTGGACGGGGAGGAGGGGTTCTGCAGCTAACCTCACCTAAATTCTGAAAATCTAGCATTTTTGAGGGGTTTCTGTTGTCGATTATAGTTATCAAGTGGGTCTGGGTTTAAGTGTCCTAAAACGTCTTGAACACAACCACTGTTAAAGATTGCGCAGTACTGTATGCTTCAGCAAGCGTACTGCTACTTAGTATCCCAAAAAATAACAGGAAAAGCTTTTCTGGTTCAGAGTCCACTTTTTGAGAAGTCTTGCCTTAATCTCTCAAGACTTTCATTGCTCAACTGTGAAATGGCATTAGTAATGCATCCCTTCTTTACTGAACAAGAACTTGCTTATGGAGCTATATTCAGGTATTTTAATAATAAGGCTATTTAAACTTCTAGGTAAACACCACAAAGAAAGTAAATGCAGGGCAAAATTAACTTCAGGTCAGTAAATAACATGTAGCATCATTGTGCATAATCTGCCTCACCAAGTTGTGAAATAATAGCCGTTTTCCTCATAATGATTCAGAGACTTGGCCATTTCAATCTCTAAACATGTTTGAAGTGTCTTTATCTCACTTCTGGGACTGGGAAGTATTTGTATCAAAGGCATGGGGAACGGTTTATGCTTTTGTGGTTTTGCACTTTTTTTTTTTACTTTGACTCCTTTTTTTTTAATCCAGATGGGACCGACTTCCTTTGGTAACTTTGTTTTCACTTTTGAATTCTGAGCAACTTATGTCTCAAAATAATTTTATTTTGAAAAAGCATGCTTTTCTGACTTGGGACTGAAAAGCGGATGAATGTGTAATTTTTATATAACACATTCTAGACTAACTGTTGCTAAGGCTTGCTGTCTAATTTAAAACTGGTCTTTCAGACTTGCCGGAGATGTAGCTGAAGCTTGATGTTATGAGTTCATGCAATTTCAGTTTTGTAATGATTAGTGTTCATTTTTATCTCAAGTTTTATCTCTTTGTTCCTAGTTGTTTATTGACTGCTGAAGTGAACCAGCACATTGTGAGGGCAGAAATGGATCAGCATCTAAGCTATACTGTACCTGCTGAAGAAAACTTGGTATTTTTTTTTCTTTAAAAGAAGCTATTTACACTGAAAGACCTGTATGTGCTGCTGTTTTGCACATGGAAAACGTAGTATGGAGCTTCAAATTAAGTGAACTATTGGCTATTTTTTTCCATACAGCTCTAATATGTGTTCAGTTCAAATGCTGCGAAGAACTGATTCTACACCTAGCACCGCCTGTGCAGCAGTGTCTGATTTCAGCTTGCGTGTCATACTTGGAGTGGAATTTTGGATTACCGAGATTTTGCTGATAGATGTTTTAGAGGAAAGATTGAGGCGGGGAAGAAAGCCCTGTATAATTTAGGTTGTTAGTTCCCCCTTTCATGGTGAAGGATTCCTTCAGAGTTTCTTGCACTAGTAAGTGGATGGATGAGCAATAAAACATACAACTGATTACCATGTGTAACTGTGTAATTCTTTACTACTTCAGCATGCAAACTTGTTGGGTTCTCAATTGAACAAACAGAAAGGGAGAGAATAAGACAACAAAAGATTACAGTTATATAGAGATTTTCTTTATATATAATGTACGTCATGCAGATACTTGTGGACAGTTGCATATGTGGATGTTTTATGTTATTTTTTTATTCTCTCTCTAAAGAGGAGGAGCAAGTTAGCAAAAGATGTTGTGACTTTAAAGAGAATAAATAAACTCTAATCTCAAGATAGCACTGTTATTTTATGTGTATTTTCTAGACTATTTTATTCTGTGGAACAATAAGGTAGAGATACTGATTGATGTATTCCTTTATATTAAATGTTTCAAAAGGAGGAGCAGTTCAAAGATTAGAGTTTCTTTGGGCCTAAGTATTACAATAACACATTTTAAAAAAAGAGAAATGGGATTTGAAACAGCCCTAAATATTTAGGGCTGTATAATTAAATGGCTGCAACTGCTGCCTTATAAACGTGTCCTACGCTTTTCTGGATCTAATGGGCTAGAGCCACTTGAGTTTGTTTTCTCTACCATGCTGAGAGTTTGTGCCTGAAAAATAGTGTAGTCTGCTGATTCCCTGCTTTAAACTCAAATTTTCCCAAAGTTTGTGGAGAAACAACTCAGCTCCAGGATTTGTTTTTTAGTTAATATGAAGTTAAGGAGCTGAGCCTTGACTTCATGCTTGAACTGAGAGTGGCTTTTGTTCTGTGGTCTGATGAGCTAACCTGTATGCATAACACCTATATTCCAAGGCCTGGTGTGACGAGTTGATGGGTAACCTCATTAGATCAGAAGCCTCTATCCTTCCTTTCAGTCTGACTTGCAGACCAAGAAGCTATTAGCTTCATAGTCAGACACTGGTCAAACTACTGAACAGATACCCATTTCTTCCTAAAATCTTCTGATGAGTAGACTGCCATTACTACTTACAGGTAGCTTAAAGCAAGGGCAGAGCTGCCTGCGTAGCAGGAGCATTGTGTTAAGTGGTACACAATTAGGGTGTCATAAACCTAGTACTCCTACCGAGTTTACGTAATTTGCAGGAAATGGCAAAGTTACCTGTTTGTCCCGTTCTTCACTTGTGGATGTCTATAAATATATAAAAATATATATATATAAACCCAACAGATATTTATCCCAGATTAGCAATGGTGATAGTTAGAATAAGGTATTTGGCCACACAGGTTCCTGTGATATCCATGGACTAGTCATAGAGACCACAATTTCCAAAAGTGGGCTCCTGTAATTCTTAGCCTAGCCAATGGAAAGGTTCCTAAAAACTTGTCTTGACATTCAAAGATACTGAATACCTTCAGTTCTCAGTGTGAATATAGTTGTCTGACTATAGGACACCTAATTTGAAAATGTCAGTTATGTCAGTCTCCCCATCTGTAAACTAGAAATCTTAATTAGGTTAAGATTAATACATTTGAAAGAGACTTGTGATCCTTGAGTAATCTTCTAGAAATATAATTATTATAAAACCTCTCATGCATTAAAAATCTCTTTATAGCTGTAGAAAAGCAGGTGTTGCTTTCAAACATTTTTTTTCCCTTATGCTGATGTGTTTAGTTGTACTTTTGGCTAAGAAAAAAAGAAATAACAGACATCTGACTTTGTAAAATAGAGTATTGTTTATGTGAATTACAAGCAACAGACTTTGCTCAGTTCTGTTAGGGCTGCTAAAAATCTTAGTTTGAGATTAAGTGAGACAGATTTTTCCAGGACAGAAAGCATCAAGTTAGAAAGCACTGTAACAATTAGCATTGTGCCAATGAAAGCATGTGCCTTGGAGATTTAGTAACGGGATATAGTACCTTTTAATTAGAGATCACTGGTTTGAATCCAGCTCGGGATAATTTGGTCATTTGGTATAATTTGGTTTAGAGGCCTATGCGAAATGACCTAAGTTACACTTAGGTCAGTGTAACTCTATTTTTAATTATCTACAACCACAATTTTGTTGTTTTCCTTAACTGTGTATATATTACCAACAATAATTTTCTTAACTTCTCTAAACAGACAATAAAATGTTAATATGAAAAACATCTTTCTAGCTGATAGCAGGGCAGAGAAAGACTGAACATTTAACGGAAATTGATAGCCTTCTCATTCAGATAGCTGGTATCATTAATACAGGATTAATGCAAGGGATTTAATCCTGCAAGAACTTAATTATTTTGATCTTCTGAAGCAAACTTTGAACTCTGTGAACTCTTACGCCATGTGAATAGTCTTCTGGAAATGTATGGCATCACTTGTACATAAAAAACAAAGTGTGGTGAATGCTTTACTGGGTCAGATTTTATGAAAAGAAACTCAGTATGAGGATCAAGTATGAGGACTCAATTATGAGGAGTCCAGGAAAAAAAGGAGAGTTTATCACTTG
>NW_009242697.1:0-3943 GCF_000690835.1 Fulmarus glacialis | reverse complement strand
AGGCTGGCCAGGGTGCCGGAGGCGCCAGAGCAAGCTGTGGTGTGTTTTAAAAAAGAATCCACAACGATTTAGCAAGCGGTCTCTCCATAACATGCGCAATGCACTGGGGGGATGTGGAGATCACGGAGATTGCATTAGTAGTTGCTGTGGTGGTTGCCGGGTGAATTCGCACAGCTCGCCCGCAACTCCCTCAGCCCCGGCGGCAGCGGTCCCCTTTGTTGGCATCCAGCCGATGTCGCAGCCTGTTCCCACGTGCTTTGTGCTGCCTGGCGCCGGCACACCCACCCCGCGCCACTGCTGGGGAGGATGTTCCTTGCCCCCAGGAGGTTTAGGCAGCGTGCCACCTCCCATCCCAGACACAGCCTCCCGTTTGGAAGGGAGGAGGTTTGGGAAATCGCTTTTGCTCCTTGGAACTGACCTGAGGGCAAATAGGGTTTGGGAGGGAATGGGGGTGAAATACCGTTATTTTTTACTGCCCAGATTTCTTCTTTCCGTAGACAATGCTTCGCATCGCAGTGTGGCAGCTAAGCTTTTCTGCATTGATGTTGTGGAGCTCAAGGGTCACCTTTGTCCAACTTTTATGGGTAACGGGATAGGAATGATTCCTTGCAAACTCTACCGCATGCTCAGGTAACGAGCTATGAGCCCTCCCACCTCCAACTGCTGGGCTCGATTCTCCTCTCTCCTCTGAGCATTGCCATTGGCCTTTGGCTTCCTATTGTAAGCATCCAGCATTAATGTATACACCTCTCCCTGCTTCTTCCTTACCTTCCCAGTATGCAGAGGTGCAAAATAGCTGCTTTTATACGTGTACACAGTCTGCCTCAATGTGTAATGCGTGGTCTAGGGACTCATAGCAAACTTTTTGCTTGTCATTAACCACCCTAACATAAGCCATTTGGCTCCTTGGTGTGCAAACTGTGTAATAAGCAGAGGAGGCGCTTTTGTGCTGGGAGATAGAGAAGGTCCACATAAAACTGAACATACGTGCCTGAAGTCAAACCAAGAGTCCTTTTCTGTAGACTCATGTTACGGAGGCATTTCCCCTCTTGTCTGTCTTACACTGTGGATGCTGAAACGAGTCATGGCTTTAGAGGATGTGTTTATATCATGTTAATCTTTCTATGTGAAGTATTTTTCTATAGTGATGAGAGAAAATGAGGGAGGCTAGTGGCAAGGGACTTTAAGTGTGACATTGTGTGATAAGGAATTTCAGTTCAGTAGGGCTTGTCTTTTAATTACATAACTAACTTCAGTCAAAACAGGTTTTAAGCTTTTACTTGAACAATCAGTGATGCAAGCCTTGCAGAGAGGGTATAACTTTACCAGGGCATTTTGAGCCCAAACACAGAAAGGCTTTTGCCAGGATGAGGCTTTTTTGCCAAAGCAGCTCTGCCTTCTTGATGCTCCTTTGGTTGCCTCTTGGGCTAGAGGTTTTTAGGGCTGGAGGAAGGAGTCTTTTGATGCAAAACTCCTGCCCTTTCTCTTTTGCTATAGCTTATCCACAGGGGTGAAGGGGCTGGGACTTGGTTTTGTTTCTGTCTGACAATTCTGTTTGATATAAGCAAAACGCGCGGGAGCAAAGCAGAGAAAATTGTTTCCTTAAATGCAGAAGACACATAACCACAGCACTTCAGAAAAGTGAGTGGGGTTCAGGAAATAAAAAATAGAGGCCCTGTCACCTTCCTGCCCTGTCATTGTGTGCATTGTTTGCTGCTACAAACCGTCCCAGAGGTGACAGTGAGATGTGGGGCTTGGTGCAGAATTATGAAGAACAGGCACATGGGGTTTCCCTGGCTGGCTGTTGGCCTGAGTGTGCAGTGCTGGAAACAGATTGCCTTGCTCCTCTGCTTCTTGATTTCCCTGTCTGTAATGTAAAAAATGTTGTGGAGGTGCTTAGGGTAAATTAGGGTTTGGAGTCCTTCCCTAGGTGCTAAAGAAATCGTCCTTGTGAGTAACTCTTCCTGACCATTTATGTGGTTCTTCGGTGGTGAAGGCGGTATAGGACTGGCAGGATTTGGCTTCTTTACCAGCACTGCAGCCATCTTAAGTCTTCCCTGTTGAACAGGAGCTAAGCTCCCTTTGTTAAGAGCAGTAATGTGGACGCATGCCTGGAGTGAGGCAGGCGCTCCCCATTTCCAGCCCCTTTCTGCTTTGCTTGCTTTCAGCTTTGGTTTCATGGAGGAGACTGTGAAGAGAGACCGCCTGTCCATTGGATTGTATGGCTTCAAGTCTGGCTCCATGTGGCTGGGGAAGGATGCCATCATCTTCACCAAGACTGGAGGGGCTTTCAGCATGGGGCTGCTTTCCCAGACCTACGAGGACCGTGTCAATGCTGAGACAGTGATTTTCCCACTGGTATCGTTCAACCATCAAAACGGTATCCTCCCTTGGCCAAGTGGCCCCTACCCTCCACCAAAGGGACATGGGGGGCCAGTGGCACTGTCACGATGCTGAGGGCACAGGCTGCCTGTGGCTGTCCTTTGGCCACGTGTGCACAGCACAATGTTTGGAGAGAGTGAGAATAATTGTAGTCGGTGCTGCACCTGGAGAATCCCTGCGGCAGGCCTTGCTGTTAACACACTGCCATGCAGCATTATTCCTTTTTCCTTGGGTTAGAACTTGTCGTGTGTCTGTTTGGCATCTGCTGCTAACCTGGTTCCTGGAAAGCCTTTGCAGCCCCACCAACCTATGGGCTACCCTTTTCTGTCCCTTTCCCCCCCACCATGCAGACCTGTGTACACATCCGCGGCCCAGGAGCTATGCTCTCTGTTGCTTTTCTGCACCTGTAATGGCCTTTGGTGCCACTTGGGTGTGCTGGCATACTTCCAGGCTGTGTTTCCTTCACACCAAAGGGAGTTGAGAATATACAGCTCCCTGGCACCGCTTGTATATTATCAGCTGGCATGACATTGCTGCCCCCCACTCAGCTTGACACTTTTAAGTGTTTTTCTTCAAAGCATCCTACTGTCATGTCTGTCCTGGATCAGTCTTTCTCTGAGACCATCCTCCTGTAGTCTCTCCTGTGTCACACTTCTCTGGAGTGTCAGGCCTGTGGCCAGGTCTTTACAGCTGGATTTTTTTGTGCCCCTGTGGCAAAAGGGAGGTAGGTGGACTGGGCAACCCTGTTCTCCTTGACTCTGTGGCTTCTAGAGAAAATGATTGTTGCTGAAGACTCTGTACCTAGCCTGGACACCAACCTGGAGCATACCCTCTTCAACACCAGGGAGGAGCTGCTGGCACAGTTCGATGCCATTCCAGGCAAAAAGGGCACATGCATCCTCATCTGGAACATTCGCAGGTACAGGGCCGTGCGGTGAAGTAGCGGTACCCCAAGGATGCAGAAGAGCTAAAAGCAGAGACAGTTTCAGGACAGCACCTGGCCTGGGTGGTCTAAGCCCGATGTCATCCAGCCTGGCCACTGGAGAAACAAATGCAGGGATTTCTCCCCCCTCCCTCTGTATGACTGAGTGCTTGGGGTGCCACACTGGGAATTAGGAGAGATGCTTATGTGGAGCCTCCAGTTAAGGGGTGCAGCAGAAGCAGGCAACATCCTCCCTCCAGGCACTAGCCCCTGCTCTCCTGGAGATGCAGCACTCCACACTTTGGGAAAGGCTGCACTTGGGGAAAGTAACCTGGATTTTTTTATAATGATATTGGGCCATTTTTTTGCAGCTGTGGGGTGGGTGATACAGAAGGTGCTAAGGTGCCAACATAAAACCTGCAATCACAAGTCTAAGTCAAGTTCTTGGGGAAGGCGTTTGTGTTTGTCCTGGTTGTTCCTTGTGCTTCCTGTTGTATCAGTGGGAGTTGCCCAGCTTCTTATAGAGTTCTTTGTTCCAGATGGACGATCGCTGTTCTGGGACAGAAACATCAAAACCACTTCCATTAAGAAAAAAAGACAGGTTATTGTTATAGGAGACTCTCTTCTGAGGGGAACAGA
>NW_009242696.1:0-3906 GCF_000690835.1 Fulmarus glacialis | reverse complement strand
TTCGACACTGTCTCCCACAGCATTCTCCATTAACAATAATTTGTATATGAGCTGAAGGAATGAGACAAACTATGTGAAGATCATATCTACTTGGCATTTACTTGTCTCATGATTATTCAGTCTGGCTTCCTGGACTCAGACCCTTGTTTACCATTCCCAACAACTTCACGTTTTCTGTTTGAACCGTACAAATCTTTTAGGTAAAAACAAACCAAAACAACCGCTCCTCCTGCACCTCAGCCAGCTGTAAGGCAAGGGTCTGAGGTGATTCAACCCTTTCCTTCTGCAAAGTAATACACAGCCTTTGCATTTGCAAAGCAATACTAATTTATCTAGTAGGTCACGTAGCTTATTGATGCTGTGAGTTGCACTCACACGGTTAGTCATTTTGGTATCAGTGAGATTCCTTGAATGTGTAATATCTACTCAGTGGGACTGAGGTTTCCAAAATGGGACTTGGAGAATATAAATGGCTTGTGCCCTAAAGCAATAGTTGCAATGCCCTGGTGTGGATTTGCAAAGTGTGACAGAGACTCCAAATGAGGGACACAAAAAAATTAATTATGCAGACAACTGAAATTGCTGAGGATTCCTTCCTTTAGGGGACATCATTCTTTCCGCTACCACAGGCTCATGATTATTTATTTCAGCTTATAATTTTCCATCACAAAAGTGTGGAGACACAAATCTGTGCCCGAGGGAGATGGCTTTTGAATTAGAATTGGAAGCATCCTCAGAAGGTGGGGGGATATGTGCTTAAAATGTGACTTGAGGGACAAAGATAGAAGAGGCTGCTTGGGCGATCAAGTCTAGTCCCTTATGGGGGGGGCAATGCTGAACAGACTCTGGATATGTTTAAACAGCAGTGCAAGCGTAAGCTGCGCCATGTCCTGCTTCCCCAGTCACTCACACTGGGAAAGCTGCGTATGACCCTTTCTATTTTCAAGGGGGCAGCTTCCCTTCCTCTAGAAAGCAGGCACGGGGACAGGAGAGATGGCGTTTACTCAGGTTTTGGTTGCAACTTGCAGCATGGAGCATGCCCAGAGTGCACACCTTGAGCAGGGCATTGAAATGTGCTTCCCCGTCCCAGGAGGAAGATGCAGCAGCCGGCTGCTTGCCATGGGTGCACGAGTCCAGAATGGTCTACAGGATGCTACATGCCCAAAGCATTCCCATTTCCATATCAAAGGTGTGCGTATGCAAAATGAAGAGACACCTCACATGGACATTACTTTACACTTATATACAAACTTAATTTGCTCATGCAGTGTTTAAACCGAGAATCCAAAGGATGCTATTAAAAAGGGTTTAATATTTCAAGAACTAGGGAGGCGAGAGCAGGCAGGAGGAGTAAGGCTATTTATGATTCAGTGGTAGCGTGAGCGTTATATAATTCTCTGAATCGGAATACAAAATTGCACTAATTCTTTGATTTCCATTCCATTTTGTCTGAAACAGAAAAGGCTTGCTTGTAGCTTGTTCATGCTGTGAACTGATGTAGAAGCTTTTTGCAGATAGTTTTGGCCTGCCTGAATATATTATCAGATTTATTCATGTAACTGAGACCATTTTGACAGAATTGGCAATACTCTGTCTTCCGAGTTGAGAAAGATCGGTCTGGCTTAGCAAGAGTTGCTTTCCCTGCCTCCCTAGAAAGAGGTAAAGCCTTTCTGTCTCATTCATAGAAGTGGAAAATCAAAATTATTCTTGTCCTGGGATTCACACCCCTTCACCCTTTGCTGGGTAAATTTGTGTGAATGCAGAAGAAAACCATTGCTTTTCATGGGTGCTTTAAAGCCTGAAGCAGGAGCTGGAAGGGAACTGCTGGAAAGCAGGCACACATGCATCAGCTCTCAGCTTTCTGCTCGACATCCAGATACCAGGATCAGTTTTCGATACCTGTTCTTACAGAACACGGTTCGGCTGTAAGTATTCCTGTGAGAAACAGAGGTAGGGCTGATGTGTCACAGCTTTGATCTTCTCTGGGGCAAGATAAGGAGGGCAGCTTGACCCTGCACCTGGGCGCTGACCCGCTGGAGACTTTGCTGATGTGTGTGCTAGGTGGTAACGCACGCGCACAGTGCCCAGGCCTGCACGAGCAAAACTCACATAGTCAAACTTTCAAGATTTCACCAAGTAAAAAAGAGCAGATATATAAAAGAATTTTCCGAACACAAATTAAAGAAATATTAGTCTTTACAAAGAATTGTTCCAGGATTGACAAGTCTCTGTCAGACTCTCTTGCTATGGATTTGGAAAGCTGGACTGGAGGGAAGCGAGACCTTCCACAGCCAATGTACCTGTGCAAACTATTATTTGTTACCATCACAGTGTTATTGCATTGGTACTTAAGGATGCGTTACATAAGATTGTCCCTGTCCCCAGTGAAATGGTGATGCCAAGAGACAGAATAATCACAGAGCTTGAGAGGATACACAGGCAGGGAGGATGATGTGAGTGGCACACGGCTACACACCAGGTCAGTGGTGGCGGGGCGCAGATCCCCAGTGCCTGACCCGGACTGTGCTTCCTCCCCAACTCTCAGCCTCGCACCACCAAGAGGCTTTCCACCCTTACTGTTAGGTCTTAAAATAAACAACATGATAGCATCCCATATGCGGTCCCTGAATTAGTGCAGAATGGAAACCGGTTTTACAATCTCTTACATTGTTTCCCTGCTGCTGCTGTCACTTTTCAGCAAGATACCCCAGACAGCAGTCTGGCTTAGCAATGACAATTTCAATTAAAAACATTTGTTTTCACATCCTCTTAACAGTTTCCACATGGTGAGAAGTGCCTCCTCTCCCCATGTGAATTGTGGGCGTAGGACAGTGAGTAAAGCATGTATGCTTCTCTCTATATGGAAAAACTTAATTCCATTGTGGCTTCATTTGGCGTCGTGCTGTAGCAGAGCCAGGGTGCTGCACTGTTGTATATCTCACAGTACTAATGGGGTTTTATTAAAGAATATTAGCCTTTTTCCAATTTAGAAACAAAAGCAACTAACATACAAACAAAAAGGGAACTTGGGTGGAAAGGAGAAACTTTGTTTGCTATGATATCTAGCCTCTAAATATGCTGTTATTAGCTTGCAGATCATATTTCTGTAACATCTGGGGTTAAGTACACTTTATGTTGGTGTATGCAGATTTAAATAAGTTGAGGCGTTCCATAGTTTAATGTCCTGACATTGCAAAGTAAACAAATTTTTCCAGCTATTCAAGAGAGTGTATTCACATCAATATGCTAGGGTTAAGGAAGCATTTGTGATGTGTTGTAAATGTGTCCATTGACCAGCCTTGGGGCTGGGGCAAAGAGTTTTTAAGGAAAATGATATTTTCTGTCTCCTAGCAACATAATCCTTCTTCCTCCAAAAAGCCTATTTCCCCCTCAGTACCAGAGTCCACCACATTTCACAAAAGTCACAGCAATCAGCAAGGAGTCAAGGGGTCAGGACCTGTCCTGCCTTTGAAAATGATATGCAGATATGTTCACGTTTGATGTGAGAGGCAGGCATGAATAAAACTCTGTCCTGGCATTTTTGACCTTGGAGGAAACAATACTCATGATTAAAACCTATCCTAGGGTGAGACAGCAACCTGGTCCCCTCACTTTGCAGGATTGCTTGACACTTTTTATGTACTTCAGCTCTCCAGATACATCCCTACTTAATTTGAAAACCTCTCTGGAGCTTATTATTAGTTGCCTGTGAACAGTCATCCTGAAATGACTATTTTTTGGGAGATGGGTACCTACTTTTTTCCTAAAGCTATGTAGCTTCTAGTTTTTGGGCAGGCACTTGCTTAAATTCCTGGAGAATGACAGAAAGTTGGATACATTCAGGTGTAGCTTGACCTGTGTCAGAACAGGTCTCTCTGGCTGAGCCCAGAGAGTTGTGGTGAACCG
>NW_009242695.1:0-3927 GCF_000690835.1 Fulmarus glacialis | reverse complement strand
TAATGATTCTATGATTCTATGATTATTCCGCTTCTACTCCCAGCAGATTGTCCACAAATATGCTAAGAATGGTCTGAACAATTTTCACAGGCAGTGTAGTTATGAGAAGTGGTTATATGCAGCATAATACAGATATTGAGTCATGTGATGTGTCTCTGACAATTATATTCAAAGATGGCTCCAATTTTATTCAGAAGCTTAGTCATAGAAATGGTTACATTATCATAAAATAAAATGGCAGTGTTTGGTAGACTTGTTTAGTGAGACCAGAAACACTGCTTTTCAGTATATATGCACACAGACGTTATCCCAGAAAGGAATCTGAAACTAACCATGTATAAGGGGAAAGAATCCTAGCATCCATTGCTAACGTTATCCAGTTTTATCAGGGTTAGTATTTATACAATACATAGAAAGAATCGTTATGAATCTAATACAATGGCAATGTATATATTTCTCATAGTATGCGTAATTCTGCTAATGCACATTTAGAAGGCTGCTACAGCAGAAAGTACCCTGAAGGACAAAGCGTACTAATTAAGGTATGAAATAGAAATGTTAATCAAGAGACTTTAATGTGGAAGGAAAGAAAGGACCTAGTCCCTACATTGCCACATGGGGTCCCAGTGTGCAGTTACAGAAAAGAAAACACAGGTTAAGAGTAGATGAGCAAGCAAGAAAGTAGTTTTCCCAGTTCTGGCCATGTGGTGCCAGAAGAGCTCTTGTAGATGCTAACTAATTAGCTATAATAACTACCTGAGGTGGCAGAACAGACAAAGGTCATTGTTTCAGTATGTGCATCCTGCTTTTCGCTGTTTTCTCTCTTTGTATAACATTCTGTTTGATTATTGCAATCCAAGTTTTTTTAAAAAACAGCATACTCCTTACCTCTTTATCTCATTATAAAGCTAGTTTTCTGAGTGATCTGACAGCCAGCAAAATATTTAATCTTTACAGAACTCATCACCCTAGTATTATTCCCCCAGGTATCCAGAGACTGGTAGGCTCCTGACAACTGCATGAGCTGACTTAAGAATTGGTAATACAGGCATCTTCGAGGGCAATGCTAGCCCCAAGGGCAGGGTAGTTCAGGTTGTTGGACAGAGGGTCCAGTGGGAATACTCAGGTCAGAGGAGAAGCTGCAGAAACCAGAGGAGCCGGTGTCTGCAAGCAGGGAATGTCACTCTCTTGCTCCAGAACTCATAAAAGCTTTAGTGCTTGTAGCTCTACCAGAATAAATGTCTAAGCATAGCAAGAATTCTACTTAAGGAGCAAATGCAGTGTGTGAGGAGGTATTGGAGATGAACCTCAGCTAGTTATAGATTATTCTGTCTTAGCAGATAAAGATTAAAAAAAACAGCTGAGTAATTCCTTCCTCTCATCCTTTTTAGCATACAAGCTGCAGGTGAACCCTCCTGCTTTGTTTTCTCCCTGATATTCCAGACTCAATTTACCTGCCCTTAACATATAATTTCTACTTATGGTTAACAAGTATCAATCTAGGTGAAAGTTTGACACAAAAGTCTACAAATGTTTTGCCATTTACGATTTTGTAAAATGTTTAAAGCCTATGAAGAAATATATATCTCAATGAACCACTTGACTTTTAAGACTTCTGTTCATGATAATTTCCCCATTTCAAAAAAGATTTGCCTGGATTTATGGTAATAATAACTAATCCAAGACTAGGCAGTATAGATTGATAGCAATCCTGACGTGCAACTGAAGTAGTTTCCTTTCTACATATCAATGCTTGGTTCAAGATGCCCACAAATTGGTTGGATAACCTCCCCAATATGACAAAAAAGTCAGGATGTGGGAGCTGAGTAAGACTATTCCTCTCAATGCTCTAAATCACTTCCAGGCAAAAGAAGTTCTTTACTGGATCTTATAAACTAGAAACTTGCTACAACTGTAAGGACTGTGGTCCCAATGACTGCAGCACCATTTTACTTTCAGAATCATATAGTGCAAATAAATACAATTCACAAAATAGAAATAGTGACAGGTCAAATACAGGGTAAATTAAAAGTAGAAACTGAAAAATGAAAATCCAGTACAAATCTAAAAAGAAGGGATTGTGCAACCAATGTGACAGAGGAGAGATTATGAAAGATAGTATTTTCTATACGCTAGTGGCTTCAATGCCTGTGAACATGAGAATGGTACCTCTTCAAATTTTCAGAAGCCACAAACAACTTCTACTCATAAAGAAAGAAATGAAGTCTTAGAAAAAGAGAGATTTCAGAAACATCTATTGCCTATGTTACTACTATCTGCTACCATGCTGGCAAGAGACAAATCAACTTTAACACTCAAAAGCCAAGTCTGGCCCACCACCTCTCTCTGACAGGTAAAAAAGAGATTTATCTTTCACAACTAGGTCACTTGTGTATTATGTATATAATGCAAACACATAATTTAGTTTGAAACATTTCTCACTGCATTCCTTCAGGGTCTGCAAACACATACATAAGCTGTCTGTATGCTTGTGAATATCCCTAAAGTACAAGACGATCATATGCTGTGTGCTACTCCCATTCCATGAGCCCTCAAATGGAGCACTTTGGAGCAAAAACTCACATCATTAACTATTTTCCTAAACACAATGTAAGCCAGCAAATAAATTCACCATTCAGGAAAAGAAAGATAAAATTCTTTATTACATTTCAGACAACATCTCTTTCCATAGGGCAGGTTACATTTCCAGAAACTAAAACACAGAAACACAATAAATCAATCCAAGATACTGGACGTTAACCCACTGCCTTTCTGACCAGGAGGAAAAAAGACATATTCTTCCAGTAATGGAACTTTTTCCACTAGCCTGTGTTCTTACGGCTCTTTCTAGATCATCTGTGCGATACACAGATACACCATGGTACCCACGTGCTAGAACACATTCTTGCCAGTTCTTAACTCCAAAGCAAACAGCACTGGAACTTTTCATGAAGGTATTTTATTATCTCAGCAGAAAGTGTCAAACAACTGTTGTAGCCCTAGGCAATTAGAAAATCTCTAATGGCACACAGACATTTCTATACTTCTTGCATATACTTTACAAATTAGATTTTGCCAATACCAAAACATAAGCATATAAGTGCTTTAATAATGTTTTACTAAGGAGTCAAAACATAATCTTTAAAACTTTTTCTTTTTAACAAACTTCTATAAAAAAAAAAATATTGTATATTAACGGAATCACAGAATTATCATTTGAATAAACATACAGAAAACACATATGTGTTATGCTGTTTCCAAGCCTACAAGATACAAGAAAGCCAATAACATAGCATCTGAGTTTGGACTGAATTTATTTTTAGAGATATAAATATCCAGACTTTTTAGATGGGTAAATAAGGCCTCTGATGATACATGTATGGTGTTTTATACTACAAAATGACATATATTTTAATTTAAGACCAATTGTAATTACTTCAGTACTATCCAAAAACCACTACTATATTTCTTTCCTCACTACAAAAAGCATATTAAAGATCATAGAGATCAAAAAGGGGAACTTTTTGCATCATATAAATGTAGGCATATGAGTGGCTAGTTCCCTTAAGCTCAGTATATCATCAAAGTGAAATACGTTCTTCTAACAGATGATTCAGACGGTTATTTTAGGGTTTCCAATTCATTCTTTCACTGACAATAGAACAACCCTGTGGAGACTGGACTTCTAACTTAAGCTCTAAACTTTCATATTTAACATCAGAGAAGACAAATATCTCATTCTCCTGCTTCCAAAATGAAATAACAATGTAGTTTTTACCACAGAATCTCACATTACTTTTTTCAACACATTTCAATTTCAAGGAATAATGAAGGCCAGAGCAGCAATAAAAGAATAATGTACTGGGTTCAGTCCACCACAGAATAGCCATTCCAGTTGTTCAGTTAGAATCATAGAATCATAGAATC
>NW_009242694.1:0-3910 GCF_000690835.1 Fulmarus glacialis | reverse complement strand
TCCCGCCCAATTTAGTGTTGTCTGCAGAAGATGGGCTAAACACACAGGAGAAGATACTCTTACTTACCACTGTCTACAGCCTCGACTTCTCGATCTATTGCATCCCTGATCATCAGCGGGTGAATGAAGAATTGTGCCCACCTACGAAACAGAAAGATTCATATACTTTTCTTCAGTGTCTCTTAAGCTAGGGCAAAAAACCAGCAATTAAAACCAAAATCTACTATTTTAGTTTATAAAGTTGCTTGTCTTACAACAAATTATGTAATTCTTGACTATACTGTCTTAAGGAAAGATAAAAGCCAGTTTTGCGATACCATCAAAAACCAAACGGCAAGGCCTCCCTGCTCCATAGAGTGGGAATGAACTGGTTGGATACAGTAGGATATGACACTAATGGATGCAGGATTATCTGCCTTTACATCCTAAGAATGATCATACCAGATCAGACAAGTGATCCATCTAGTCTGGTTCCTGGCTCTAACAGGGACCGGTACCAGATGCTTCAGAGGAAATCCTCAGTTGTTCGTTAGGAACAACATGACCATAGGGAAAGTTTCTTCCTAACTCCAGGCAACAAATTGTTGATTTATATCCTGAAACATAAGTTTTTAGATCCATTACAATTTTATTATCTACCGGAAAAGTCAGTGTTGTCATCCAGATACATCTCTTCTCCTGTACCCATAGAGTGCAGAGTAATAGAAAGGGACAGGTCTGCAGCGAATGGAGACTCTGCAGAAGGCTGCCAGAGAATCTAATATTTCTATTTTATTTGTTGAGTTTTTTTAATGATGCACTGAACTTGTTGAAGCAAAAGGTTAACAGTAATACATTGTTGACAGAGTTCTATGGCTACAGGACCCATTAAGCTAAAGATTATTGAATGGTGATGTCTTTCAATTTCTTTAGATCCACAAGTGCTTGATTGAGCAGAAATCACCAGCAGCATCCATTTATCTTGTTTGTATGAGATGCTGTTCTACAGACTCCTAATTTCTGTGTTTCCCCTCCACTAAGTGAGCTGTTGTGACAGATTGCAATTATATTTTTTGATTCTTTCACACTTCCAAACATCAAAAAGCTGGTCTAATCTGCAAATGAAAGCTGAATTTGGCCCAGTAAAGTAAAATTTAGGTAATACTTGGTAAAATGTGCAAACACTTGTTCTTGGCGTCATCACAGGAATGTATTTTGATTAAAGTACGTTTGCAGTGGAGTCTACTCTCCTCCGAGATATTTTACAGCATTAAGAATACTCAGCTGCCATACCCCTATGAACAAGTAACTTTCTCTCACTGAAGGAAACCATGCCAACAAGTGGGGCTCTGTTGTGCTAACATATCCCACAGCACGAAAGAGCAAATTAAATACTTTCTGACAAAAGATACATACTTGACTGAATAACCTGTATTGGGTTAAATGCATTCTGAGGCACGCATTGTACCATAACTTTCAAGGCTGCCCTTCCAGTCATTTTGATGGATTAGACTTGGAACGAAAAAAAAATTTAAAAACCCCCCACTAACTCTACCAGGACAGATGTTTCAAGGGACAAGTCACTGGGATTCTGGGAGCACCTCCCCTCTGAACAGTTGTCACACTGCATAAGATTTCTCCTGTCATCAATGCTACTAGTTTAAGGGTGGTAAAACAATCAAAAAGCTATGTGCATTAAGACTTACACACGGATCCTAAGTAATCACACAGCAGCTACACAGGCACTATCTCAAAAAACAATAAGATATCCAAAGGGAAATAATATTTTCCTTATGTTCAATATTCTCTGTGGTAGTACAAGTACCTATGGAAGTTCAACAACAGCCTTAAACACCCCAAAATGAAGAAGTGAACAACTACACCCAAGTTCCTGAGGCACATACATTCATTAACACCTAATCACCATTTATATGAAGTTACCTATCAAGCGCTTCTTTGAAGTACTTCCTCTGCACATCAAACTGGAAGACTGTCCGCTCACAGTCAGTCGAAGCATTGTCACTGCCCCCATGTTTCTTCAGAAACGCATCAAACCCATTCTCGTCTGGGTACTTCAAACTGCCCATAAAAACCACTGGAACAAAAATCGGCAAAATTACCGAGATGACACGAATTTGATGACATTAATTGCAGCTATAGTAACCCCTCTTCAGCACAGTGTTACCTACAACTGACCCACAGCTCACATGCAGAGACTAAATACTAAATAGCAACAGACTGTGTAATCTGCCCAATATTTAGTGTAATCTGCCTTTAGCAGAAGGCCCAAATAGACTGGAAATAACAGTGCCTTTCTAGGACTGATTGGCCTCAATCAGTCAAAAGTAGCATTTTAAGATACATCGGATCAGAAACTTCATGTGCGTTCTGTGCCTGTATTAGCAATTCATCGTCCTTTACTAGAGAGATAAAGGTCTGTAGCTCCAGCCTAGCTTATAAAAACATAGGTAACATGCTTCCCCCCATGTTTAATGGATAACAGAAAAGGGTACCTTTTTGCACAGCCTGACAAAGAGTATGAGACACCTTCTCCCATATTAAGAGTTCCTTACTAAATCAGTATTTTTATAAAAACACAAATTTATTTAACTAATGAAAATAAATTCTGGGGTAGCTGAAATAAGAAATGATAACTAAAATACAACACAAATTCAGAGCTATGTTGCAGTCGTTTTGGACTGAAGTTGGAGAAGATGAAATAGGAGCAGATACATACTATGTTCCAGGAAGTGTGCTAATCCAGGCAGATCTTCGGGATCAGAGAAGCTGCCAACAGCAACGCAGAGGGCTGCTGCAGACTAGAGAAAATACAACACACTCAGTAAAAGCTGCTTCAAGAAACACTTCAGGAAAATGACAGAAATATAAGATAAATCAACCAGGACAGGCACAATAAAAAGAAGGTCTAGTCTGAATGCCTAATCACAAGGTTTCAGAGCACAAGAAAGCTCAATATGTATTCTTCACCCTACAGCTTTAAGTACCTACCTGCTTTTCTGTACAGCCTCTCTTTCTTGTCTCTTCCTTTTCAGCTAGCTCTTCTAATTCACTGTCATCAGGATCATTGAAATCGTCATTATCTCCATCATTGTCCTCACCCTCATCCTCCTCATCACAGTCCTCATCATCAAAACCTTCTCTACCATCTTCGATCTCAGCTCCAGAGTCATCATCTTCATCACTTTCCTCTTCAGATTCATCATCGTCGTTGTCGTCCTCCTCCTCCTCCTCCTCCTCTTCTGAAGATAAAGCAGCTGGGGCACCATCCAAGTAATTCAAATCGGAAATCAAAAGTGCACATAAGCCATTTTGCAGTTTGATATACCTGAAAGAATAATTATTTGCAATGAATACACTCATTTCCCAAATCTGAATTTTCAGAATCGCAAAAATTTCTGTATTTCCTACAATAGCTCTGTGCTGTTCAACTGAGATTTCCTAGTGAAAATCTAATGGTAGCTAAGAAGGTGAGCAGTTTTATAGTGGGAAAGTAAAGAACAAGAAAGAAGCAATTCAAGGTAGTAGCAGAAGCCCTTCTCCCCATAAGGTCAGGGACACTGATTCGGGCTTTGATTTCTCTCTCTGTGAAATATTTGAGCTACTAGCACCCACTCAGAGAAAACTTCAGGTACTCGAAACAGGCTAACTTCAATAGCTTGTTATACTTCTCAGGCTCTTGGAAACATATATTATGTGATAGAATTAAGATCTTAGTCTTTGCCTCTAAATAGGCCCCAGAGACTCCATTTTATTTGATTTTATCAATGCTTTCTATTAAATGGGGTCCACAGACGTAGCAGGCATATGTTAGACAGATCTCTTCTGCAGACTTAATAAAATAAGCCACAGTGAGTTGGTTGGGTTGCTATCAAGAAGCAATATACACAGAGTTCTCTGTGTGTGTGTGTGT
>NW_009242693.1:0-3864 GCF_000690835.1 Fulmarus glacialis | reverse complement strand
GAAAGGACTTGCAACAGACCTACTCTGTTCTGGATCCACAGGCAAAGTCTGGGTAGGATACTTGCGGACATTTAACATGTCTGCAGTAGTCTGTGTAAACGCAAAGCAATTGTTTCATCGTTGACCATAATGTGAATCTGGAAAAGTAGCTGGACACATAAATACATTTAAGTATATAAATCTAGGCAAGATAAGCCACACTGCTAAAGCTAGTAGAGGTGAAGTTCACATCCATTTTTAAGCTTACATTTAAATCTGGGTTCATTAGTAAGGTTCCCCTTATACTTAATGGAAAGAAACAGATCCCTCCAGAGGGTTGACTCAAGTCAAGTGTTGACAATATCATTCTCAGGCTATGCCCACCCAAAATGTAACCCATGCTAGCTCTCGTCAGCTATACAGAAGGTCTGAATGACAGGAGAGTCATTCAGCTGTCTAAACATAGCCGTCAAGCAATCATTTAATACCTTAGATTTTCTAGGACAACTGCATGAGGCTGTCAGCTATGCCTCAAGTCGTGCAAGAGACACACATGCTTCTGTATGGGAAGCCAGAGACCAGATGGGGCACCGTAAGACATCTAAAAATGATGGAAGAAGCATCAAATCCTCAAATAGCTCCCCTGATTTAGATCTACGCGATTCACTTCTAAATGTGTTGAACTACATGAGATAATCAGTAGTTTTTCAGTCTCTTGCAATACAGTGTCCTTTTGACCTCTTTCCTTATAAATACGAGGGGTGGAGTAACTACGTTCTGAGCCTTGTCCTTGTTTTAGTCCCTTTCCTCCAGGAAAGAGTTTTCTCCCTAATGTTGTTTTCAGGGCAGATCTCACCTTCTGGTTCCTAAGACTGTAGATCAAGGGGTTCAGAGCTGGGGTGACAGCGCTGCACATGAGAGACCCTTGCACATCCCATTTCGGGGAGCTTCCTGAGGAGGGTGGTGTATAATTGAAGAGCACTGGTACGTAAAACAGTGCCACAACGGTGAGGTGGGAGGCACGGGTGGAGAAGGGCTTCCATCTTTCTTCCTGGGACCGGACTTTCTGGAAGACGAAGGAGGTGATATGGAGGTAGGAGAGGACTATGAGAGTGAAGGGGCCTAGAACAATAGATGTGGTGACGACATTGAGGAGGGTCATGTTGAGGCTGGTACTACTGCAAGCCAAACTCAACAGCGGCTTGATGTCACAGAAGTGATGAATGTGGTTGTGGCCACAGAAACTCAATTGAGAGGTCATGACTGGGTGCATCATGGCGTGTACAAAACCAGTGGACCAGCTGGCCACAGCCAGCAGCAGACAAGTCTGTGGGCTCATGACAAGGGCCTAGCGCAGAGGGTTGCAAATGGCCACATAGCGGTCGTAGGCCATGGTGGCCAGGAGCACAGCCTCAGTACTGCCCAGGCAGCGGAAGAAGTGGACCTGGGCCAAGCACCCACCAAAAGAGATGGGCTGATGCCCAGAGGGAAAGCCAGTCAACATCTTGGGAACAGTGACTGTGGAGTAGAAAACGTTCAGGCAGGACAGGTTCCCCAGGAAGAAGTACATCGGTGTGTGGTGCCGGGGCTCAGATATCACCATGGTCACAATGGCACCACTTCCCAGAAGACTGGTCAAGTACAGCAACAGAAAGGAGATGAAGAAAAAGTGCTGCAGCCCCTGGGTATCGGTGAGGCCCAAAAGGATGAACTCACTGACCTCTGTCTGGTTCAGCATTGCTAGAACAGTAAGAAGCAAAGGCAAAATGTCAAGGTTCCACAGTTGTGAGGAGTAACAGCATTACAAAAGTCATTTGTTTCTGTGCTATTTAATACAAACAAGTGCAGAAAAGAGCAAAACATAACACTTGTAATCAAACATAAGAGCTGCATAGAAACTCAAGAAATTAACACGGACAAAAAGAACTTTAATGTAGTCTTCTACTTTCTGTCTAGAACAGAGTAAACTGTTACAGAGGGGAAAATAATAAAATAAAAACTTCCATCTATGCATAACAGCAGGATATGTAAGATGTAAAACATTGCTGCTTCTTCACCTTCAGCCACATTCATATTTCAACTCTGCTCATCTGTAACTTCCTGCTCCAACGTTTGATCTCATCAGTAAAGCGTCTAACTCATAATGTGAATCACTCCTGATGCTTGCTTTCCACTATTGTGCCTACATTTGATTAAGCCAATTTCAACTTTCACATTTCTAATGGTTATCTCTTCCAGACAGTTCCTTGATCTTAAAAACTGCACAAAATTTCCATTTTGTTATCGACAGCCACCAGAAGGTGCTCCAAGGTACCCTACAATCATCAGCATTTCTTTTGTATGTTGCGGAGAATAAAGGAAGAGGATGCCTTCGCATGTGATCACAAACCATGTTTGTTATTGGACTGTGTACTTTGCCTAAAGGATGTCTTTTTGTTGAGCAGCAGCAGATGAATGGGACAAAAGCCAGCATCTCGTCTCCTCCAACACTGCGATGGGGCAAGACTGCATTGGCAGGAGCCGAGCTAGCTGGTGCAAGTTCCAGGCAAATCGGCTCATCCCACTGAAAGCTGATCGTACTGCCCCACTGAGACAGTATGATCAGTTCTGTCAGTGTCGCTAGTCTTCTAAAACGCAAATGAGTAAGCACATGCTTTCACTTTTTTTTCTGTTTCAGGCAAGTTTGTTTATCGCTATGGGTAATCCCAACCATATACAATAAAGAACAAAGTCCTGAGATTACTTTACTAGGGCAGGTAGGCACAGGTATTTCTAGCCTATGACATAGACTGCAAATTCTACAAGTCGAGTAGTTTTCAACGCAGTGATGATTAATATTGATGAATACAATGAATGAGAAAATAATTACTTCTAAAATATTTCTTGTAAAGAGGTTAAAACACATATAGATACATTTCATAGTCTTTCTTGTACCTTCCATTGTACTATATACTTTTATTGAAAACAAAAGTCATTTTCGAAAGTCATTATGATATATCTCCAGCCCAGTCACTCTCTTTCTCCTATTTCTTTAGCTTATCATTTCAGCATGAAAACAGTAAACAAACAGAAAACTTCTAAACTGATTTCATAACAAAAGAACATGAGCACGTAGCCTAAAGGTAATTTACGCACATACGCGTCCACTCTCAAAAACTGATCATATTTCTCTGAAAATACTTTTTAGTCTGATCTTTGCACAAGCTCTATTGGAAACATTGGATTTGATAATATTATAGACTTATCAAAATTTTAGTCAGTCACCTGCGTTTGAAGAGGTATAGATGCAACTCTAATTTTAAGACTCTTGCTTAAATCCAAATGCAAGGAAAAGACTTTGCATGCTGAAGCTTGCCTATTTTTCCAACTATATAAATTACATAACAAAAAAAAGATAATTCTGCACAAACCCCACCTCACTACCGATCTGCATTTTTCTCATTGTAGTAGGGCCCTCTGATAGTGAGCCAGAAAGCAAAGCCGAGGACAAAACATCTTATTTTGTGCAGTTAAAAGGCAGAGCATTTCTGTTCTCCTTTTTTCTTCCATATCTACTTGGCATTCTTCTAGCGGAGAGATTAATACTGCAGGTGTGATGACCTAGGTAGAGGGGGAAAAAGGTCTTTTTATCATGTCCAGAATGTGCAAAATATCAACGACATAATGCGGGAAGTAAATTTCCTATTGCCTTGATCAGTCTCCTGAGATGAGACCTGTGCATCAATGGTGAGTTGCAGAGCAACGGAAGAAGTGTTTCCTAAACATAATGCACAGATGAGCCACCTGCAAAACAGAAGACAAAAAATGAAGCAGCCTACAGGGACTAGCTAATAACAAAAAAACCAACCCCAAACTAACCAAACAAACCACCCCCCCACCTCCCCC
>NW_009242692.1:0-3920 GCF_000690835.1 Fulmarus glacialis | reverse complement strand
ACAGCATCAAGCCCCTGCTTGCTACTACTGTAACTAAGGAATATGGTATCATACCGTTAACTGTGGAATGCAACAAAAGACAAGAGAAAACCTAGTGGTAAATGTCTGTCAGAGAGAAAAAGAATAAGGGCTTTCCAGGGCAAAGATTATAATTCTACAGAGATTATTTTGATAGTGCTTCCCAAGTGATTACGATAGCAGAGACTGTGTTTTTTTCCCCAGTGATGGGCCAGAAGAGATTCCCTTTTCCATCTTTTTTCCTCTGTTACAAACAAAGGAAGTCTTCCTTTAAAAAAAGTCAGCACTGGTTGATTTTCTGGTGATGTTTGGTGCTTGGATTACCCAAAAGAGGTACTACCTAGTAGGTAGTAGCAAACTGACTATGGCACAGAATCTGTTACTGTGCCTGCAACCAAGGATACACTATGCTAGTTGTTTCTACCAAGAGGGACTCCTACTGTTACAGCACATCTACCGTAGTATGAATATCTGAATTTACTCTTTCCTCATACTTTGGTAATTGCTGTTGTATGTCTGATAAATCTTGTACAAGCTGTGAAACCTTGAACTGAGAAACTAGTAGAGTTATAAGAATATACCTAACTGGGCTTAATTCTCTGGCTAACTCTCTGTTGCTCTGTGACCAATCATGCATTCTAACCAGACGGCTGCCAGAGCCATATGTCATATCATTTGTATTCGTTTTCCTATAACACAAAGTATTGACCTTCATTGTTGTCTGAGAGGACATGTGGCCTAGAATCACTTCCCTTGGTTTGGTGCCCCAGGAAATCTCTGCATATTGTTTTAAAATGACAGTTTTTAACCCTTTCATTTGATTGGAAATTTAAATGGAAAATGGAACTGCAACCTTCACTTATCTTTGAAAGGTTAATAATCAAGACAGCTAATAGTGCTTATGTCACACCTTTCAGTTCAAAGCCTTCAAGATGGTACCAGAATTCGAGCTCAGGACTCCACTTTTTTTCTAGAGTAATAGCACCATGTAGCATATAAAGGGTTTCACACACTCCCTTGTACCTATACAGTATTTGGTAATTTGATTTGTTTTTCTGAGAGTAGTTTCTTTCTCACGCTTATTTTTCTGTTTCTTAGCATCACATTCACCCACAGGCTTGCCCACAGCAGTTCTGCGTCTTTGAGAACATAAATTGAAAAGATGTAACTGTATCTGTTCAATCAATTTTATGGGTTATATATAATTAAGAAGCAAGAAGGCCTTTTGGACTGTTGAAAATGTCCTTGATAATATGAAGCTCACACTACTATTTTTAAGTCAGTTTTTCACATTGATTTTTGGTAACCGAAAAGCAGATTCTGGGTGGGTTACGTCGATCTTCCATGTCCTTCTATAGAAGGAATCCTTCTGTGACTGTGTTCTCTGATGAGGCATCCCCTAGCTGTCTATCGGCATAACTAGGTCTGTGGTTTAAGGAATGAAAGCAAAATGATATTAAAGAAGATCTTATAATAATCCCTTGTATCTCTGTGCATTGTCTTTATGAATTCATAATCTAACCATAATGATTTCAGGTAGTAATTAAGCTAAGCACATTCTTTTGCTTAATATTTTGTCTGAATTCAACTTCTTTTTTGTATTTATTAATATACTTTAGGAGAACAGCTTAAGCTGTTGCTAACATGTGAGGTGAATCTGGTTGGTTGGTTACTGACAGCAACTGCTTGGGACCATGTAATAATACGTCAGCAAAATAACACAAGTAGGAGGCCTAAAGTGAAATGTAAGAGGATATGAAAGATGGGGCTGTTTCTGAAGTTTGTTTATATATATGGAATATAGGCTCGGCTTTTGGTTTGACACATTATAAATACAACACAGGGAATATTTAGAAGTGCCCTTTGCTTTGTATCCATTTATAATGAAAAATAGAAATGCAAATGAAATAAAAAAAGAAATCAAGCTACGTATTTTGCTGTCCTGTGAGACAGATGAACGTGACTTCTGCATTTATTTTATTATGGACACAAACAAACCAACAAATGAATTCTTTGAGTCTTAAAAGTGCTACAGATGGTATTGTAATCCCTTAGACACATAATATAGTTTTATACATGGCAGACGGTAAATATTGAGTGTCCATACTGGATCTGCTCAGTTAATCTTGTTGGTCTGTTCAAATTAAAAGTAGTTCTAGACTCCTCCTCACATCACTCAGATGGCCATTTGATTATAAAAGATAGAAAAGCATATATTCATATAGAGATGGATATAGAACACTAAACCTATGAAGCACAATAGGCGGCCTGGTGAAGGGGATATTTGTCATATGTGGCTTAAGGTCCCTGCCCTGTGAGGTTATAGCAAGAAAGAAAGTGCAGTTATGGATAAAGCATTAGGAGAACACATAATGTGGGCAAAAAAGTGGCTTTGGAAGTGTTTTACACTGTGGGAAACATTGTAACGGAGATGATGGCCATATTACAGCTCTGAATTTGCCTTGGGGGAAAGATGGCTAGCAAAAATCAATATGATTAAGGGATGACCTGCCAACATCTTGTTTGGTCCTTGGAAAGGAAAAGGTCTTTTCTACATTCGATAAAATGTGCAGATATGGATCTATATAGTAAATTATTTGCTTAGCAAGCAAGAAGAAGTAGTAATCTACTCTGCAGGTGAATTTATTATTCTGTATCGTGTCTTCAACTGTTATTCACATATCAGAAATATTCTCACCCTGTAGTGTACAATTAGTAGAATCAAAATATAATAAAAATCCCAACCAAAACCCCCACAACTACAGGATTTGCATATTTAATTGAAGCATACATATTTAGTGGGACAATGATTTGATCAGTGACAGGAGGAAATTAATATTATACTCAGGATATGTAATGTCACCATGACTCTTAACTGAGAGTCTTTAAAGTAAAGTTGTGGCTGTAGGAACACTGGTAGTTTACCTCCTGAATGCTTTAGTTCTAGAAAGAAACTAGTGCTCAAAGACTTTCTTTAGAAAGGATAACCTTCACTTTCTTTAATATCTAATTTAGACCACCTGGCTTGCCATGAAGGTAAACGTCTAGGATCCTAGACATTTTTATGCTATATACTAATTACAGTATACTGAGTGAAGTTTGATACACTTGTATTTGTGGGGCTGAGAATGTACATGGGACCATGTTGCAACCCAGCACCTTAGGGGGACTTGGGGAGATGTTGATGTGCTCCTTCAGCCTTCCTACCTTTTCCAACAGGCTGTAAGGGAGTAATGGGTTGCCCTAAGCATGTTCCTGGTGTGAAAGGTCGGGGGATTAGCACTCTTGCGCTTGCCAAGAGATGCTAGGTCACTTCATCTTGATTAAGCCCTTGTGACCCAGTAAGACTATTCATGTCGCTATAAAAAAGAAACTTAATTTTCTCTCTTCAACTCTTCTACTGAAAAAAAGTTTCTCCAGAGCAATTTGCATTCAGCATATGTTGCATGCATTTAGCAATAATAATGACTGGCAAGACTGAGTTTTCAAGCTTTGTGGCAACAATTATCATTAAAAACATAAACAAGTATTAATCTGTAAATCACTATAAAACAGATAGAGAGAAAAAGACAGAGACAGAGAGAGGCCCAGATCCAAATGGGGGGTTGAATTTAACTGAAAAGGCAGAACATATGGTCTGAAGATGCATGAAGTTTAATCTGATCATCTTGTTTTTCCCAGTTGTTTTTTTTTTCCGATGAACTATGTTTAAATATTTAAGTTGAATATCAGCCGGAATTCAGTCTTCAGTGTGGTTTTACTTTGATGGAACACCTCTATACACAATAAATGTAAAATGATTGACACACCAGAAAAAAACCCTGCTTATTGCTCTCTAATATTGTCGTTCTGGGAATATTTTGTAGAACAGATTTTTCGTAGAATCATAGAATCATAGAATA
>NW_009242691.1:0-3894 GCF_000690835.1 Fulmarus glacialis | reverse complement strand
GGTGCAGCGGGCTGTGCCGTGGCCCCGTCCCGGCTTACAACTTCTCTAGTAAGCACTTAAAAATGTCCACTCCGATCATCTATCCTCCCCTAATTAACCAAATGTGTACCTTGGGAACTGAATGTAGACTGCTCCAATTCTGAATTTCCCTGGGGTTTCCACTTCCAGCATAGGCACTGCGACTAATTACTGTAATTTTAGATGAAGAGGGGATATCGTTACAGATGAGGAGGAGGTGCTCTGGCTGTTGATGATGGACAACTGAGTTGTGGGGTGTTAAGTTTTCATGCCAACATGATACTGGAAGGGGATGGAAGTTTTTTGGGAGGAAGGGGACAGCCAACTAGAAATACAGCTAAAGAAGGTCACTTTTAAAAAGATGGATGTTGCTCTGAAATTAAACGGCCCTGGCCACAGTGGACCCACATGTATACATACGTACTGTACTTAAAACTTCTAAACTTTCTGAGAAAGCAAAATAAGTCAGTGGAATTATTCACAGGCCTAGAGCTGGCTAAATAGCGGCATGCTTGCTTTGGTGGCTCAGCACCAAAAGCACTTTCCAACATGGCACTCACCATTCATGGCATCCAGCACATCTTCCCTCTGCGTGTTGTTCATCTTCGAGTGTTTTTCGTTCAGGGCCTTGGCTGGTGTTCATAACCAAAGTTTGTATTCAGCGGACATCAGTGATCCACATGGGAGATGGGAGTAGTCTTCAACTTCTTCTCATCTGGAATCTGCCAAAGAACATAAATTATTCTGATTTTCTAACACAAGGTTGGGCCCCAGCAGGGAGCAGCGCTAGGTGTGTCCCGCTGCTAAAGGCAGGGTGCACAGGGATGCCTGCGGTAAAACCATCCAAGCCATTTGCATTCTAGCAGGAATTTTCCAATTGCCTGTAGATTCCTCATAATTTTGCCTCTCAGACTGAACTTCACTACGGGCAAAATAAGCTTTTTCCAAAAGCGTGAATAAAAATAGATCAATAATTTCTGAGTGAAAAAGCAAACCAGCATGTTTGTTATGATAAAAGACGTGTTGAAACATTTTGGTTGTTTTTGAACAGTTGTAGTCCCTCTGTTAATATAGTTAAAGTGGAATTAAGCAAGAAGATAATCCCTAGGCAGCCAGTCTGTTTTTAAGTGTTTTATTCGGAGCTATTCAATGTTATTTAAAAATACTTTTCACACAGAAGTTTATTTTTATTCAACATTGCTTTTAAAAAAAAAATACACACCCACCCCAATCAGTGTCCTGATGTTCCTCTGACCTGATAGATTATGAATTTAACCGTTTTGCAGTACTAGCTAAACACCACTATTAAGAACTAAGACCCTGTTATGCTAAATGATGTACATACGCAACAGTGCACAGTGCTGTTCTCCTTCAGCATACAGTGATCTGACACCCCACTACCTTTGTGCATACTTGCAGGTGGAAGGCAAAGTAGAAACTCTTGTTAGGACCACAACTTCAGCCTCAACAAATACATGTAGTTCCAGAAAACTCAGATGGAGCTATAATACTTCGCATCAGCTGAGGGCCTGCCTCAGCATTGTTACATATCTATAGGATATAATCCAGGAAGGTTTGTATGGGCTGAATTAAGACTCCTAAAAGGTGAACACAAAGCTATTTTTTCTCTCGTCCCTTAACCATTTTTCCTGATAACCCTCAAAATCTCAAGTGAAATCCTGGTGCCTTGCCTTTCTGCCAGGAGTCTGATCCAGAGTTTCCTGAGACGATGTTGATATTATCTCATACGTTTAACACCGGGAGCAGTACAATCCCTTATGCGTCACTATTGTTAGCTACTCCTAGCTTTTTTTGGTTTTTATCTACTCCAGCTTTTGCAAATAAATTTGGCATACATCAGTTTTGCTAAACTTTTGACTCACAACAAAGGAAGGAAAGATTTTCAATACAAGGAAGCACCATTGTTTTGCATGTAACATTGGATTTATAGCTGCTTTGAAATGTTCATACACTCAAACTCACTGCACGGCTCTTTGTCACATAATGTGAGTTGTCATTTGTATATATGCACATATGATGGATGCCCAAGCCCTGAATAGATGTTCCAGATCTCTGTAGACCTTTGATCTGAGTATTGCAACATCTGAGATGGCTTAATAGTTAATGTTGGGATGTTGTCTTTCATTTTATCCAGTTCTTGGAGACAGAAAGCTGCACGACTGCAGTTAGCCCCATTTCACCTTCAAACAGTGGGTAAATTCCTATGCAATTAGCCAGATCGCTTCAAGCCACAGCCCAGCAGGGATTCTCTGTCCCCTGAAAAACAGCATACTGGTAGACTTCAACCTTCATCTTCCTCAGTCACTTGACAACCTTGATACCGGATGACCAAATTCCCCATGCCTGTCCTGCGTAATTTAGCCTCAGACTGAATCGAAAGAATACCATGCTACAACACTGTTTGATAAAAGTGATACCACAACTCTATTTGGAGCAGTTCTATAAGCAATGGGATCATGAACAAATTCAGTGGAACAATAGGGAAACAAACAAACTCACTTTTTACTCATGCTGTAGCAGCTGCTGGCTCTTTTCTCTTCTTTTCAACTACTTCATTCCTCCCTCCCTCCTTTCATCTTCCAGTACCAGTCTTTTGTGGTCATTTCCTCTGTTGGTAAGTGGAGTCAGCTTTTTAATAAGTTATTATTAAACTTATTAAAGCATTTGGAATGATTTACACCAGCAACTCACTCAGAGCGACCCATCTCAGCAACATCCCTGAAAACCCGCTATGCTGCATGAAAATACATCTCTTCATGCGTACTTTCGCACATCCATTCAGCCCCCTGGATTTCCCTTGTAGAAATTTCCATAGAAACAGTGATTTCAACAGCTTTCTGGGATGTCATACTAGATTCAGCCATTAGACACTGCTCTCTTGATTTAGTACTGAGACCAGCACATTACAGAAGCTATTAAGTGACACATCATCAAATCATAGCGTTTAGTGAGTCTCTTCAGAATAGTTACTAACTAAAATTTTTCCTTGTTTGCTCTGTTACACTGGAATCTCTTATTAATCGTTGATAGCTTCACAGCAAGACATTGCTGAAATATATGCACTATATGTTGTTTTTTCTAAGCTGCCTGGCTACATTTGATAGCACAATAATACAGAGCTTTTACTTCCCATTAACGTCAGGAGTGCGTGATATGGATATATAAACTGCTTTTGTTCTTAGCCATGATGTTTGTAACAACGAATGTTTAGAATGTTTAATGGAGAAATTTGACTTTCTCATTCCAATGAACCTTGAGTTCTGTAATATAAATTCATCATCAGAAAAACCCAAGAGAACAGCATCTTTCTGTAGTATTCACTCCTCTGTACAAATTTCCCATGCTGTTCCCGATTCTTTTTTAGACACTAAAAATCATAGCGTACTTTTGGTACACTTTCAGAGGGAATCTGAAATGTTCATTTAAGTAAAACACTAAGTGCATATTAGCAATAACATTTTGTGAAGTTATTATATAGGTACACGGTCATAAGTGAATCATCCCAGCTCACAATCTTTTGTGTGTCACTATATGCAAAAATACACAGAAGAAGAATGAGACAAACTCTGCTTGCATATCTACAGATGACCAAGGAGATAAGAGTTGTTAAACCCCCCACGGTTTTGGCTGTAGAGAAACTGTGGGCAGCACAAATACCTCCAGGGAGCTGGAATTCACAAACTGGAGTTTTGTGATTGTCTAATCCAACTTTTTTAATAAAATAAGCCACATCACTTTGCCACACTACACCCTGTTTGAACTACAGCGTATCTGTTAGAAAAAGAATCACAGGATACTTTGGGTTGGAAGGGACCTCACCCTGCCCCTAATTTCATAGAATCATAGAATCATAGA
>NW_009242690.1:0-3793 GCF_000690835.1 Fulmarus glacialis | reverse complement strand
GTAGTAGTAGTAGTATTGGAATTAGGATTAGAATTATTCCAATTGAATTATGAATAAATTTTAAAAGAAGAGTAAGATGTGTTGTGACTTCTTTGGGGAATGCCCCCGTTTGGTTTGAAAAGGTATCCACTGCGGAAAGGAGAAAGGAAAACCCCTTCTGTCTCGTGTGCCCTGCTTGGCACAGCCATGCAGTATATACAGTATCACTGATACAAAAAGGTGATTAACTCCTTGTGGCAAGGCGTTAATTTCTTCGAGGAGTGCCAGACAGAGCAAGAACAAGTAGGCTCTTGAAGGATGTCGTTCTTTTTATGGCAGAACTCTAAACAGCCTTGGCAGTGGAGCCTTAGCAGCTGAAATACAGGCCAAACTGTGTCCTAGCAAATGAGCCCGAGTTGATACGGCGGGACAGAGACAAGTTTAGGTAAGCCTCGTAGAGGCTTCAATTATCAGTGTCACTTTTTCTTCTGAGTAAGGCTGACCTTTGTGTGATGATGCCCCCCCCTCCTCAAATCTTCAAATGTGTCAAATATGCGAAACATTGCAAAATGTGTAGCCAAATACCGCATATTTGCAACTTCCCTGCAGAAACTGCAGCTGCTCCTTATGTGGAAAAGTGATATATACTGTTAGCGATGCTCACTCTGATGTAACAAGGGGAAATTCTTCTCAGACTGCCAGCAGCATATACATGGCCTGGTCTGAGGAACGGAAGGAAATACACCAAAATCTGGGAATGCCTCTTCTGATAGCCAAAAAAATCTTCTTCCCCAAAACACCCCTCCCCTTCATGCGTGGTTCCCCCTTTCATCACGGATGTGATTCAAAACTGCACTGTAACAGATGGAACAGTTGTTCCTGATGTCAGTAGATCTCGCTCTGTATCCATTGATCTGTACAAGCTGCTTCCCAGCTAGTTTCTCTGGAATTGCCTGAAAAGCATAGTTTTATGAAACTATGACATCCCCTTTGTCATGGAATCTGGGGCCTCAAATGATTCTTCCTCTTACCTTCCAAGCCGGTGCATCGACCTTTCCAGAGTTTCTTTGCCCAGCTCCCCTGGTGTATCGTCAGACGTGTGAGCTACAGACAAAAGCTGTTTATTAGGGCAGAAAGCTCTTGATCCTACGGACAGGCACGCTCGTGAGACAGATCCCTCCAGCCTATTTTAGACCTGAAGGCACATCAACAGTTGGAGGACACGGAGGTAGTGGGTGTGTGCATCAGCTGTTGGGCACCCAAACGTCTGAGATTTAGTGGTATTGGCTGTGACGCTTGAATGGCAGTCAAGAATACAGGAACCTGGCAGTGTAATTTTTAAAAGGCACTGGGGAATATCAGCAACTGGATCGTTGTCAATTGCTTTTGGACACTCTTTGAAACCTATAAAAAGATGGAATTTTGGCCTTGATCTCAAAGAATTAAATGTGTTTAGAAAAGTTGCTTTAGTTAGAGACTGAAATCCTATAAGATAAAAGAAATGGCTGGTTAATTGGTGAAATCACAGTGGTGCCAACTTGGAGGATTAATGAAATACTCTCCTGTTTTGGTAGATTGAAGTAGACAGAGAGCTATTGGTTCTGCTTTTAGCCTGGGGATAGAGGTTTGAATTGCTTTGTCTTGTTGGAATGTGCCGTGCATCCTTAGGGATAAAATAGAAGTGAACAGAGAAAAGGGAACTGCACTGAGTAAATAATATAGTATGGCATGTCGTATGGTGTCCATAATCAAAGGTCTATATGTAATGTACGAACTCGGGCTATTAAAAAGTGATGTTGCAGTGGTATGCTTGCTCGACTCACATTGATGGCATGTTTATCTTCAATGTGTTTCAATTATTCTGTAATATTAATGCTAATAGACCATTCCTGTGGTTTGTTTTATTATATGGAACCTGAACAGTGTTTTCTAAGTCATTCTGGCATCTAGTCCAGTTGGATGAGAGGAGCTAGTCCAGTTGGATGAGAGAATTGGTGGAGGGCTGAAAACCAAAACATACCAGAGAAAATGCCAGCCAGAGAACACAATGGGGGTAATGTTCAAGCCAACAGAGTATAGCTACAGGGTTAATACTATTACTAGGGGTAATGCTGTTCATTTTGAACGCCTGTCTTCTCTGTGCAACGAAGTGCCTGGATCAAACTCATAAAGTGAGGGCATAAAATAGAAGGAGCTTGAAACAGAATATCCTGAACTGACCCATTCATATCTATGTAGAAGAATGAGATAATACAGAGAGCTGGTGGAACCATTTGCATATTTGTGTGAAGGGCTTTATTTAGCATTACCAGGAGAGACTTGTTTGATGCTAACCTTAAGAGCTGGCAAGGGATGGAGCACTTTGGCTCTAGTTCAGGAAAGCATAACATTCAGCATTCAAGAGGATTTACTTGTATCCTTAAAGTTGAGCACATGTTTAAGTGTCCCGTTGGCCTGCGGCCCGCTTGTTTAGCACCTTGCAGAACCGACTTTAAAATGGTGGAGTGGGCAGAGAAGTATTAGCTAATGTTATCGCAAGCAGTGCCTGGAAATAAATGTGGTGCATTGGCCTTAAGCCCCCTCCCCTCCTCCTTCTTTTTCAAGGACTGATCTGGAAAGTCTCCAAACTGATGTGGGAAGAGTCCTTGTAGGACTGAACCCTGTATCTTGTAGGCTCATGGCAAAGCTCTCGTTGACTTCATTGGGGCAGGGTTTGGTGCTTGGTCTTTAGAGTCTGTCCAGAAAAGAGTATCTGTCCTGTGAAAAGGGAGATGCTTTGGTGGCTGTAACTCTCTGTCGGCAGCTCAGCGACTGTATCTTCGTTCCAGTGGTAGAACATCAACTGCTTTGTGGGCTCTGGGATGGTGTGCTCTTACACAGCTGGCTCTTGCGGGCTGCGGTGAGCAGCTGGGCATGGGGCACTGCCCACGCGTCTGGAACCAGGCGCTGCAGGGAGGCGCAGCCGTGGGCCGTCTTCCTCGTCTGTCCCTGCCTTCCCCAGGCAGTGCCACGCCGCCCATCCACAGGCAGATGTGACAGGGCTTGGACTTGGGTTTGCTGTGGCAGACCTTTTACTAGTGAACTAGAAAACATTAAAAACCTTCCCAATGATGGGCAGTTATGTGCTGGGTCCTGTGATCTCGTGAATCTGAAGCCCAAACTTCACCTTTCCTCTTATGGCTAAACAAGCATGAGCTGCAGTGGGATTTTTGCTCTTGTTCTTTTAGTCTAGCAGGAGTTTGCTTTCTTTGGTATAACACAACTGCTGTCTTCTCTGCGGTATGTTATGCCTGGCAAGAGTGCGAATGATGGAACTGAGGCTTGGAGCACCTTCTATCTTCACAGCGGGGAGGCTGAATTACTGCTAAAAGGAAAGCCTTTATTCATTTATGAATGTATTTTTGTCAGCTACAGCCAACCACAGCTTGTCTTCTTAGACACGTACGTGTGGAAATGCTCTCTGTTCTGAATACGCTTTCACATAACGTGTATGTAACCCTGCGCGAGTGCTAATAACCCAACTAGGAACCGGCTCCTACTTGCAGAAGGTCTCTTTAGAGGGCCATTTGCTGGTGTACGTGTTAATGTAATTTTCCCAGTTGCCAAGGGTGTTAAATAGAAAACTAGTGTGTTCTAGCACTGAAAAGCCCAAGCTTTGATTTTTATGGTCCATTGGGCAGAGTATGGCTTTGCGAGAGGAAATTGGTCTCACCCAATTTCTCCTTTGACTTCAGGCAGCTCCCTTGCTTCTCAGTTTCTGTGTGTTTAAATTGCAGATAATTAGTTGGTGAAGTTTTATGATACCACAGCATTT
>NW_009242689.1:0-3832 GCF_000690835.1 Fulmarus glacialis | reverse complement strand
CCGGCGGGGGGGCACCGCCCCAGGGCGGGCGGCAGCGGGGCTGCGTCCCGTCTGAGCCTGAGCACGGTTCCCCAGGTGAGGTAGCGGTGTGGCCTGCTGGCCGACCGTAAAAGTCACTTCAAGTATCTTAGCAGAGACGCTCAGCATGTCTGAAGGGTCTCTTCAGTCGTATTTATGCTCCAAAATACGAACTTACCTTTTGCAGCGTTCTGGCGTTCGTTAATACCCACTGCACCATGTTCACTCACGGGCTCTTATATGCTGCCGGGATGGTACGGAGACACCTTAACGTAAATTCAGACCTGCTCTGCTCTTGAGAAAAACTCTGGTCGACTAATAGCTTTGTAAGTTTTGAACAGCTCTCTTGCAAAAAATATTTTCTCCGCAACTGATACATGTACTGAAATTATCAACAATGAAACACCTCAGACAAGAAAAGTGTGGCTATGGCTTAAAATCCATGTAATTTTTAATTCAAAGATTACCAGCATTATTAAACTAACCAACTATAATACATCTAGTAGGTTGCAATGCATATGATTAATCTAGAAAGCTGTTCCAGTAAAAAAGATTAATTTATATGCAGAGCTGAAATATACAATTAGATGTCATTACAGAACATCCTTCAACAATCACAGCCAGGTGAACATGGTTATTCACAGTTCGTGGATACACAAATTGGTGTGCTCTAAACTGAAACAGAATTTCCTGTATTTTTCTAGAATGAAATGGAAAACAATGCACTACCCTGACTGGAAGTGAGGAAAGTGTGACCAGTATTTGTCCTACACAGTTTTTTCTCCTTCCTTGCATTGCTGTTTTATGTCAGTACTTGGTGACTTGACCTTCTGTTGCATAACAAGCACTTAAACAAAAAAATGTTAATTCTGTTTCCTTCTTCACCTCACCTAACTGCCACTGACATGGCAATACTGATAGCCAAAAGAAATTTTTATCTGAGCATTAGGAGCAGCTTATCTTCTGAATGAAACAAAACAAGTACAAACAGAAGTAGACAGAAAGGATTCACTAATCGCCTCTCTTGCAAGACTCAGTAGACAAACTAAAATATACAGTGGCAGCAGTTGTTTTTAGAAATTATTTTATGTTCTGGATTTGCAGAGAAGAGTGGAATTCAGGAAGTAAATACTGGAACTAACAACACTTGAAATTACAACCCGTTTTCAAATGTACTACAGATAGATTATCCACTGATGAAAGTCAGTGACTAGATCCCGTAATGCTGAGATTCTCCCACTTCATCTCTGGGGCTGTGGTTCCAGGAAAGTATGAATTTCTCTGGATTTATTTCTTCAGTCACAAAATCTTAATAACATACCTTCCCTTATATAGTGAGGCTTAATGGATAAACAAGATCCAGTGGACCTACTACCTGGGGATTTTCAAAAAGCCTTTGATGACATTCCACACCTAAGGTGGTAGAAAAACAAAGTTGTCCCAGGATTGGAGGAAAGGTCATTTTATGGATTTGCTAAAAGGTTACAGCATACAAAAGTTATGGCTGTTTAAAAGAACACAGCATAATGGTAGTTTTTCAGGATAGAGAACAGTTAGCAGTGGGGATTGGTGGGGCCAGTTCTATTCAATATCTTCATCAATGATCTGGAGAAAAGAGCACCCACACAGTGAAGGCAATACTAAACTTCCCCAGGTGGTTACATGACATACAGAAGGCAAATAAAGCCAGAAGGAGCTCATAAAAAGATGGCAAATGAGCTTCTATATAGATAAACACAAGGCAATACATTTAGGGAAAAATAATCTAAACCAGGCATACATGGTGTGGAATTGGCATCTGGCAGCTATCACTCAGAAAAGCGATCTTGGAGTCATCCTCGATGGTTCTCTGAAATCATCTGCGTAGTGTGCAGGGGCAGCCAAAAAAAAGCAAACAAAATGGTGGGCATCGTCTAGAGAGGTATTGAGAACAAAATGGAAAGTATCATTTTGCCACGATTTAAAACCTTGGCCCACCCCTCTTCTTCAGTGCAGTGCATGGTTCTGGCCTCCAGATGTCCAGAAGAATGTAGTGAAGTTAGAAAAGATGCAGAAGAGGTCAACTAAAATGACCAAAGCAGTGGAACTTCTCTAACTTACATGAGAAATATAAAAAGATGGGAACTCAGCTTGGAGGCTGAGGAGGATACAATCAAGAATCATAAAAGCAACTCAGTATTGCACTAAATTCTGTAACACAAGAACTAGTGGCACTCACTGAAATAAGTAAGAGGTCAGTTTAAAAGTGGTAGAAGTACTTCTTTACACAGTGAATGGTAACTATCTGTAATCTGTTGCCACAGATGCTTATGGAAGCAGATTGTACCAGGAAATTTAAAAGAAAGAAGAAAAATTAATGACAATATGAGTGAATACTAAGGGTGGGACAACTCTTTAACATCCTTAATCCAATTGCAGCTGATGCTGCAGAACTATGAGGAATGCAAACAGCAAATATTAACCAGGCTTATGTGCTTTTCCTAAATAACACCTCTTACTGCGACTGTCAGAAATAAAATGTTGGGCTCTTACCGCTAGTCTGGCCCAAGAAGGTGTTTTTTATGCCCTTATGTTCCTTTTGTGCGTTTTAAGACAAAAGATGCTGAAGTTCTACAGCTGTTATTACAGTACTCCGTCCAGGGTAAAACTACGAAGCAAGTAATTGTTTTTGTGGTTCCTTTTTTTGACTATTAAGGCACACTTTGTCATCTTGCTCATTTTCCATTGTCCTGTGCAAAAACATAGTCAGCACTATTACACTTACAGTTCTCAAACAAGCTGCATGAAAGATTGAGAAATAGCATAACACAAGCCAGTTGACCACAAAATGGATTTTTTTTAAATAATAGATATGCAAATCAGTGTCATCCTGATGATTATGAGCAATTCTAAAACAAGCAGATATTAATAATGTTATAGGAAATAACTGCTGTGCCTGCTTTTCAGTCCTTTCTTTTTGTAGAAAACTAGTTTATTTTCTTCTTTTCCCTTTTCACAGACTCCACACTGGGCTAAACCCATAGTTCATCCAACATCCAAATGTTCAGCCAGTTTGGCTTCCATCAGAAGAGGCCATTTTGTACACTTACTGATGATTTGAACTAGTCAAAAAACATGAATCAGGCTTCAAAAATTAGAAAGAATGGCCTAAAGTATAGTGGACTTAAATCAGTTTTATTTGTCTTCTGTTTTCTGAGCCTCTGAGACACCTTTTGCTCCTATTTCCTCAAGAAACATGAAGTCCACAAACTTAAGAGTTCTGTTTGTGTTAGGGAAAACTGAAATTGTCATTACTTTTATTCAAGAGTTGAGGCCTTAAGAAAAATACCAAATATTGCAAAATATATGACAAAATTCAAAGAAGTGGTAATACTGGAATAGAAACAACATATGAAACATGGCTGGTCTCAAGCTTAACTCAGAATTCTGGCCAGAATTTTCATAGCTAATAGAAGTAATCAAACACAGTTTTCAATCCATTCCTTCATGCAGAGAAAGCAAGCTGTGAAACTTCAGGCATTCAGATGTCCTCTGGATTTTGTAGCTTTGATTCGAATTTATTTCCAGCATGATACTGGGAGAGAGAGGAAAAGAGCAATATTTGATGTCAGCTATGAAGGCCAACGGTTTGGATGATCCTCTCATTTGTTAGATGAAATATATTCTAGCACTCCTTGTTTGAATGTGTTTCAGAGTGTTACATGAGTTTTCAGATAACCTAAGGCACTATGTGTTTACCTCCCTTGTCATAGATTCAGGCTTAGTGTCACACTGGATGCTTCTGTAGCTGTCTCCCACGGCATTCTCCTAGAGA
>NW_009242688.1:0-3886 GCF_000690835.1 Fulmarus glacialis | reverse complement strand
AGCTGGTCCCTTACAATTTCAGTGTCCAGGACACATTCTTCTAGCAAATCAGCGTCTTGGAACAATCACTGCTAATGCCTCCAAATTGAAATTAGGTGACTAACAAATGCTTCTGCAGATGTTGCATAGTGCCTCTACGTATGGTGGCCCCCATACAGGACACTCAGGATGGATGTCCCACTCAAGACATCCAGCTGACAGGGGCGGCTCTGCAGGGACCTCCTGCCCCAGGCACCTGCAGGTGGTCCCACTTCCTATGCTAGTTGCCTGCTGCTATCTGCCGGCTTTTTTCCAGTGCCTTTGTTACCCCTGTAGTCTCCGGGGTCTTGATAGGACCTCCAAGCACCCTTCTGAATGGCTCACCATAAAATGGCTGTTTTAAATACAGTTTCCATCATGGGCAAGGTCCATATGGGGTTTGCTCCAGTTCAGAAATGCCACAATATGGGGAGCGATTGGTGAGCTCTTTACGGCTGTGTCAGGGGCCTGTGGGGTGTGTGCGCTCCCCTTTGGTCACAAACATGAATTGAGAAGGGGGGAGACCAAAGGGGCTTTGCACTGAGGCGAGAAATTCTGTGCTGGTGGGTACTGTGACAGTATGAAGGATGCTTGAACTTGGCTTCCTGCTCATGATGTGGTACATTGTGGGGTAGTGTGCCTGTGATTAACTCTTCCTCCCCTGGGTGAACAGAGAGAAATTATATTTGCTTCTTAGTGTAGTGCTAAAATACTTTTGTAGTCTCTTCATATTTTTATTCAAAAAGTAGGAACAAAATTCCGCTGTCAGTAAAATGAATTGTCAGAACAACTGCATGTACTGAGTTTAATTTCATTTAATATTTAATGACTAGCTAGCTTTTCCTGGGATAATGATTTCACAAGAAGAGAAAGATCAGAGCAGACCTCCTGCTAGTGTAGCACAGCTACAGCAGGAGCTGCAGAAATGCAGGGTCAATCCAGCAGAATGAGATTTTGCCATCTGTAGTCATCGTGGATAGCACTTCACTCCTTGAGGGTCTGCACCTGGGTCAGTAGGACTGCTGTAGAGGGAAGGACACATTCAGTACGCGTTGAGGCACAGAATTTGACCCTAACTGCAAAATGTTCCCTCTCTTGGTAAGAATAAACTGGACATGGTTTAAGGCAATCCCCTCTATTCTCCTGCTTTTTATGAGAGAGGGGTGGGACGTCTCCTCCCAGATTTCACATGTCACAAGACTGTGCTGTCCAGCCCTTCCCACAGTCACATAAATTCCTCACTCAGCCATGTCATGATGAGGTTATTTTATATAAAGATGTCTTTTCTACAGTAATTTCCACAAGTGCTTGGAACAGCAATCTGCCTACATATCTGTATGACAAACTCAATGCTAGATACACCCGACCATCAAATAGTATCTGTATGGTTTTGACATCAATGTCAAAAGTAATGTTTCTACACTCAGCAGGTTAGCAGATGTAGGTGTTGGTGGTCCACAAAGCAGAATTGGTGCTGATTTGTTTTCTCACAGTTGTATTGGCTCTGCAGTGCTAACAGTCTTGTTAGTTCATGTCTTTGGCATCCTCAGATGCATTCCTCTGAATTTTGAGAGTCAGAAGAACCATTAGATACAAGGAAGGAATAAGAAGACCCACAGCATATGTTCAGTCTGCAGGCGAACAGTACTGCCTGTGCTAACCCTAATCCTTGTGCATAAAGATGGTCTGGGAAGCTAATTATGACAGGCGAAAAAAAAAGGAAGGACTGTAGGAATTTGCTCTAAATGACAGCAAATGCAGTTGGCAGAATGACTGAAACTCAGTCCCTGGAGAATCCCTCCAGGATATGTAGCTTTCCTAACACAAAGTGAGTGGGCTTGTTAGGTGGATTCAATGACTTTAGAGTCATTTTCTACCCATAGCCAGACTAACACCTGTAATTCTTCCTCTTTCTATTCTTTTTTTTCCTGCCATTGGGTAGGGACCAGCTCCATAGATCGATTTGTTTATTTGTGGGTTTTTTTGATGATGAATAAATCGACTGATAGTGTCATCACTGCCTTGTGAACCCAAGGATAAATTCACAGGCTGTTAGCAAAAGCACTGCCTGATGCCTGTCATCTCTACTGAGCAGGCATTGCTCCCTCCTCCCCAAACTCTCAGGATGGCTGGAGGCTCCTTTTCATTTAATGTTTTATTTTCCACTGAACTGCACCCTGTGGTTAATTTTCCTTCTTACTTTGCAGCTTCTCCTCACCAGCCTGCACCGTTATGTGGGTACATTCCACTTTCAGATCTCACAGTTTGCCAAGCACGAGGCGCAGTGAGAAATAGTGGCACAGATTTTAGACAACCTGGCTACTTTCTCTCATGGCTGGCATTAAGGAGCAAATAACTGAAGATTTGTTCATTTTAAATAAATCCCAAAAGATTTCTGAAGACATGGGAAAGATGGTTTTCAGGTATTGCCCTTGCTTGCCTACCAGATGCCAACAGGGGGAGTTTCAGCTCTGTCTCAGATTTATGCTTCTGACAGTATCCTCGCCTTTAGTGATATTGATCATGAGGGATAAAAGTTATTTATTTTCCCGCATTTCAATAACATTTCTTAACGCCTTTTTCTTTTAAAGAAACACTTCTGTAGCTCTTCTACAGATTGAAAATGATGGCACAGTTCATCTCTCTTGTTGAAATTCTTTTAAAAAGAGACCAGTGATGGAACGGTCCTACACCTTGCTTTGTTAGAGTGAAAGAAAACTAATTTGCCTCTGAGATGAATCAAAACCAGATTTTAGAAAACTATCTCCATTTCTCCCTTCCCCCTGAAAACCCTGATGACTGAGGCATAGTTGACTTCTCTTGCTCATTTTGTATAAACTAAGATTTAAATGATAAGATCTTAGAAAACCAAAAATCTGCCTCTGGCCTATCAGTTTAAATCCATTAATTCATAGCCAGATAGAAAACAAATGTAGAAAAAATATCTCCCTTTGATTTGTTTGTTTATTTGTTTAAGGAGGAAGTAAATCAGGAAGAAATTCACTTGTGAGGAGGTAGAACATCTTAGGGAAATAAGGCTCTGTCCTTAGAAGGGGGCTGTAAGCCATGCTTGTATAGAAATGAATGGAAGAAGACGTTTTGGAGAGACATTTTGTCTCTTTATAAAGAGGACAGAATACGTCTGTGCAGTGCTGCAGTTAATTCTGCCAGGTCCCAGCAAATTGCAGTTTCTTTTCTTTTCACAAAATTTCTCACTTATTTCTAATGTGAAAAACTGTTTTTGAAATTGCCTTCAAAGAACGACGACTGCATCTTTTCTGTAACATAAGCATGATGTTTTCAGTTGCTACTAAAGAAGGTACCTTCCATATATTGAGCCTCTAGGGTTCACTCAAGTTGCATTTCACGCATTTTTTGCTGCCATCCAGACCAGACTTCAACTTCTGAATCTGTTTCATTTTGGGGTGTGAAAACATGAACAAATTAAATCTAAAGCTCATCAGGAGAAAACTGAAATGTCCTGAGTCATCCAGTGAGGGTTAACACTAGCTCCTCTTTTCAAAGTCTTATTATCTCTGGCTCTGAGCTTCAAAACTATAGCTGCTTTCAACTATGACATCTCAGCTGACAGGGTCCAGAGCTGTGATCTTGCCAACAGAGGCCAGGGTGGAAGAAATCTCCCTTAGGCAGTCTGTCCTCTTTGGGGGAATCCTGCAAAATTGACTTCTTCCTAGTTTGTGGAAAGAGCATTTTTAAGGGATTAAAAATTCTTCAGCTTCCATTTGGCATCTGAATTTTGAATTCACAAGCTGTGTCATTCTCTCCCACACACAGGAGGACCATGCTCTGTGTAATATAGAAAAACATGTAAGTAAAGATGTGTGTGTGTGTATATGTGTATATATAT
>NW_009242687.1:0-3872 GCF_000690835.1 Fulmarus glacialis | reverse complement strand
TCCTTCTTGTGATGGCTGTGAGTCTGCAATGTATAGCAGTAAGGAGTTTTAAGGTAAATGAACAAATACCAGAGCTGGTCTGGGAGGAGATGAACCAAGATTATTAAGCAATGGCTCTGTGTTCAAAGTATTAGAAGTTAACTGGGAAACAGATAAATTTATACATGCTAACAAATAAAACTCATTCTTGTATCAACTCAACCTTTATCCTTTCTTTCATCTCATCATGATCACCTTTGTAAATAATTTGATGTGAAACAGAAATTCAGTATTGGATAAATTAGACAGACAGGTCTGTCTGTGGCAACTTGGACTGGTGAGGATGCACTCACAAAGTGTAAGAACCAGTGAAAAAGAAGAACAGGAATAGGAGAAAAGACTCATTGACCGTATGTATTAATTCAGACTTTATGAGCTGTAAGTCACCCCAAGTATTTCTATAGATTGCAGATCTACTTCCTATCCTAATGCAGTGACTCCTGATGCTGCATCTGGACAAAGACACATTTTCAGAAGGAAACAAAGGATATAAGTCTGTAAAAACACATGCAGGAATCATCTCTGTGACAAAAGCATTGTTAAAGTAAATACTGATATAGTAGAAAGAATGAGTGAAATCACACTTACCTTGTTCACTGTGGAGACTGAGACAAAAGAAGTGGATAGAAGGGCTGTGGGTGATATGAGCTTTTATACGCTTCTTTAAGCCACCCTTTGTGCCTCTGGTCCTAACTTGTTACAAACCGAACGTGATAGTGGGAGCTTTAATTTTGCCACCTCAGCACTGTCCCTCCCAAATGTTAGTGTGGGTGTGATACAACTGCTGATGACAATCAGTTATCTGTGATTGTCATTTTAGGGGATTTGGGGAACTTGCAGCTGAAGGGTTGCCATACAGTCATCAGCTGAAAGCCAGAACAAGACTCGTATGTCACGTTAGTCCCGTTTTAATGTTCAAGGTAGTACTTACGTGGTGTGGAGCCCTTTATGGTGCCACGTGCACCCGAGGAAGGTCATCCAACATGAGCTAGAAGTTCATCTCTGAGAGGACACACGTTCTCCTTGCAGTTGGCTAGGGATCTACAAATGTTGTTATACAGCAGGGCAAAGAGCTGACATGATGCAGGTTCACTCCTGATGGGATATCACTATGGCTAAAAACAGCATGAAAGCAGTAAGCCCTGGCAAAGTTTTTAGATTGTGCTCTAAGCTTTTCATTTTACCTATAATTAACCCAGGCAGGGAGATCTGTGTCTGATTTACGGCACCTGTCAAATGATATGGGGGAAAAATACAGTCCCATCATCACTAGAAATATTAACTACAACCCAAGTGGAGCTAGCACCGGTCCATCGAAACCTCTCCCAACATCCTTCTCTCAAGTCTTCTGAGACAATTCAGATGACACTAGGTTAACAGAGGAATGGCTGGGTTAAGTGACACCTCCAAAGAGGCAGAAAAGGCCTTATTGATACAGCCAGAACTGTTGACAGGGTCTCTGTCTAAAGCTAATACCAAACATTTCAAAACTTCATTTGAAATCTCTACTTCTAGAAGTTCAGTTAGAAATAAGTTTAAAAACAATCATCATTTTCTTTCCCCCCACCCCTGAAGTACTGACCACTTAGGAAAAAGTGGGAAATTAATAAAATAGTACTTAAAAGAATCTATTTAAATGGGATAAGTCTGTGGCATCATACAGTTCTTTCCAAATCTGTTGTTTTCTAATTTTACAATATTGCAAAAGATAGGCTATAAATTACCTCTAAATTGTAAGATAGCTGTACCTTTGAAGTGTCATCAGGATTTGCTGTTAATAATGAGAGGCACCTAGAGGATAATGACTTTAAGCTGCTTCACAAATACTCGTTAATACTTAGTGCTTGCAATTTCTGTTATTATCATATTAAATGAAGAAGGGCAGGATTTAGAAGCTCCCTTGTTATGAAACAGCATCGTTTAAAAATATGCCAACCAATGTCTCTCCTTTTGATTCCCTAACCAGACTGTGATTTATAACTTCAATGCTTGCAATGTTTTCATTTTCATTCATGATATCAAGTTCTTTATTTTACTAAGTATTAATATGTTTGGGGAGATTATGACATGTCCATGCTACAGACTATAGATAGTAGCTTCATTTCCCTTTATGAGCCAATATTTTGCTAATATGCCTGAAATGTCTACTGCCTTAAATTCCAGGAGGGAAAAAAAGAGCCCCATCAAAAATTATCTGAATGTTCAGGCTTAACTGGCTATCTGTCCATGTTCTGAAAAACAAGGGGTATCAAACTGATATCCTAAGATCTCTACTCTTAGACTCTCCAGATCGCTTGCTCTCACTTCTAAATGACCCCCTCTCTTATGCATGAAGCTGTACCTAATGACACAGAGCACTTCATTCACAGATCTCTAAATTGATTCTCTTGCACAAGATTTGCGTACTGATAGTTGCGTATTTGTGTGTAACAATGGTACAACACATCAAATACAATTTTTTACTGGGTGTTTGTAAAACCTCTTACTGTTCCTAGGAGGAGCTGGAACATCTCTGAATTGTCACTGCCTCAATGACATTCCAAAGACAACAATAAAAATAACAATGGCATCCACCTTATAACTCATGAGTAATTAATGGTATTTGATCTGCAAACAGAGGTGCTAAAACCCCCATGTTTCTAAACCAGATATAGATACCTGAAATTCTCCCTCTATTACCTCTCTCCCTCTTTTTATCCAGCTTGTACATATTTTCATAGCATCCATTTAAATGGCACCATTCTTAAAAGACAGATAACTTTAATTGACCCTTACTCATCTACTCTAAAAATCAAACTTATTATCTTAAACTTAAAGTGGAATTAAATAGCAGATGCCCCAATGCTGGTGCTGGGTATTAGAAGTCTGAAAGATCTCGTCATTCACGAGACCGATGCCCACAATTTGGTACTGACATTGTATCACGCCTGTTTTTGAAGGTGGGGAGTGGCAGTGCAAAGCAAGCAAAATTAAATCCCTCAATGTGAAGATTGTTTTGTTACTATGTAGGACCTGAGGCACAAAGGGTGTTTCATATCTGTAAGCAGTTTGAGAAATGTATAAAAGCTGTTTCCACTCTGGGCCTCTCTATCCACATCTCCTGGCTTATTCTTCTTGGTGAACAGGGTAAGTCCGATTTGGCTCAACTTCTATCCTTCTCAAGCTTTTTTCTGTTGATGCTAAATTCTACATGATGCTATGGATTGGCAGGTTAGAGAACTGCAGGTGTCAGAAGGTGTTATCCTTAGAATAAAATGGGAAGTTTTACTATGCCACTTTGAATAACCATTGCCCAGGCATTTTAGTTCCAGTTCAGGATCTACACGCATTATAAAATTTAAAAATATCAGAATGATCATGGTATCTACCACCTTGAGGTAGTATTTGCCCCATAAGCACAAATATTCCTATTTGGAAGTTGAGTGCTACTGGGCAAGCAATGCGAAACTATAGAAAGAGCTAGCTATATCTGACACTTCTTTTCTTAACTTGCTGTAAATACATTACGAAATCTTAGTCTGTTTCAGCTGGTCTTAATAAATTAGATTCATCGTACTACAAGCAAGAGCAGTGATATCAAGTGTGGGATTCACCATACATGACAACAGATGTCTGCATCTGTGCATGAAACCTAGGGAATCTTGACAGTAAACAATCTAAAATGTGATTTATGTGACCAGATGTAGGTATACTTTGCAAGGTAATAAACTCTGGGCTGTCACAAATTCCGCTGACTTTAAGCGAGCACAGGCATCTAGAGTCAGGTGAAAATTTCTGCATCCAAAACCTGCTTACCATAGTGCTTTGCAGACTCACAGCCATCACAAGAAGGA
>NW_009242686.1:0-3835 GCF_000690835.1 Fulmarus glacialis | reverse complement strand
ACTGAGTATTTGAGGTGTGGCCTCACCAGTGTGCCGGTACAGGGGCACTCTAGCGCCTAGTAATGCTGGTATCCAGTCCAAAAGTTCCAACCAAAATCATTACTGTATCTTATGCTTATTCCCCAATTAATCAGAGCCTCTTCTGCTTAAAAATGAGTACCATAAACTATACATCAGTAGTGTACTTATGTTAAGCAAACTACTGAAGCCCAAATTTTTTCTGCCTACATTTCTGCAAAGCTAAATACTCAGTAGGGTTAATAGAACTCATATTTTTCCCTGTTCTCTTATTCTAGTGATAAAGATATCGTTGGCTTCTCACCAGAACAACCTTTTTTCAGTAGAAAGTTGTAGGTATTCAGTACATAAACGCCCATTAAGTCATTTAAATTACAAATTCAAATCATCTAACTAGCAAGAATTTATTTAGCATCTAACAGTAAAATAATGTATGTGTAAGTGCAATCTAGACCTCTGCTCTGGAGCAGGTGTGTACATACCCCTGGTCACAATAAACCTCTTACCTGGTTTGTTTTTATTCACTTCCAGTGAAGGGCATTCTATATTTTCTTCATATTCTGTTCCATACTTTAAAACTTCTCTCAATATTTAGCCTAACTAATTTTTGCAGAAACATATGTTGTTCTCTTCCAGTATCCATTTTATAACATCTTTTTCACATGGAAGAGTTAGCATCTCTCCTCAGCCTTCCTTTTTAAGGAAGAACAAATCAATTCTTTCAACTCATCTTGAAATTTCTTATCATACTTGTTACTATCTTCTGGATTCTTTCAGTTATCTTTGTCTTTCTCCAAGCGTGATTCTCAAAGACTTGTATAAATCTTTATCAATCCAGAACCACATATGTCTTGAATACCTGACTCTTGCCAAGACATCCTAGAATGTTTCCTTTCGTTTTTGCAAGAATATCTCATTTTTTGGTCAGACTGCAACATCCAGATCCACTTTTGCAATATTGTTGCTTAGCCAGTTTGTCTCAATTTTCTAATTCAGCTTCTCTTAATACATAATATTTCACTTCTTCGTCTTGAATCTCAGCTTGTTTATTTCAAATTGTCCCTTCAGTTTATTAAGAATATTTTGAATTCTCATCCCTCTCCCCAAAACAGCTATTTTAGGTTTGACTTATCAGGAAAATGCATTATATTCTTTACTCCATCACCTGATCCATTAATGAAAATATCAAATAAATTCAGATCCAGAACAGACTTCTGCAAGGGTTCACCTGAAATATCTTTGGGGTGGGCAGTAAATAAATGTCACTTCCTCCAGAAGCAGAGTTTTCCACCAAAATGTGTGTTCATCTGACGATGTTTTCATGCAGAACATACTTGCCCAATTAGTTTATGAAAATGTCACCTGGAACTGTGTTGCAAACTTTGCTAAAAGTCAAGCTATATCACATTTAGTGCTTCATCTGTCAGGCCAGTTAATCTATGAAGGCAAAGTATTTAATGCCCTTTCTCCACATTATTCCTCCAATGCTCCATTAATCTGTAGTCTCTATTGCTTCTGCTACAACTTGTCCACTTGTACACAGAGCACCTCAGGATTCATTGTGGTACCAAGGGAAACAGAAGAATTAAACGGGATGATCTAGAGCACACCTTCCTATGTGCTCTGTTCAAGGGCAATCTGAAATAAATGCATACCAGTCATCTTTGATTCTCTGCTATCCACTTTGTGTCCTAATCACTAAGCCAAAGACTCTCACTCTCATAGACTCTTTCTGGACCTATTAGTACTTTGATTCTCTTTGAATGTGGACAGACTTCAAAGAAGGGGTGAGTAACAAACTAGTTTAATCTTGAAGCGGAGAAGCAAGAGAATGATATATGCTTGGAGGTCAATATTATGGCTTTTAATCACTCCAGGCAGAAGCAGAACTTAAATTCAGACCTTTTTTTTTCCTGGCCTGTGCTTTAATTGCTAAGTTACTTCTAAAAGTGAGCTGGCAGCTCTTCAGTCTATGTTTAGAAGTAAGGCAGCAGTAGCAATCTGATCTGAGAAAACCGACTGAATTGAACCTTTTGGGTAATAAAGGTGGATGAACTTACAAATTCTGAATCCCCACAGTGACTGATACTGAGCTGTTCAGCACCATTAAGATTAGCACATTTCTGTGAAAAAAGGAAGTCAGATTGTTAGAAGCCTATGGAACTAGTGTAAAAAAATTAACACATAGCACAATGCTGCTTTTGGAAGGTAGCTGAGAAGAAAATTTTTTAGAATATAGTACTGAGTTTTGATTACTTCTGTTTAAGAGCTCCTTTAGCACCTAAAAACCTTTGCTGGGCCCAGGCTGAAGTTATGGAAGCTAACACGTAAAGCAAAAATATAAATGATCTTAAGGGATCTCTCATTGAACTGAACAGAAAGGGAAGTTAGTTATTACGTGGGAAACTCCTGCCATTGAGCCCAGGCCTGGCAGTCCAGCAAGAACAAGAGGAGCCTCCCAGAAATGAATGACGAGTTTGCACCATCCATTAACACCTCTTAAAATCAATGACAGAACTCTTAAGCAGCAGCAGACTCAAGGCATGATCTAAGCTTGTGCTATTTCTCTTGAAATATTTTTATTCATAAATCATTCTAAGATTTGATTCACGCTGAAAAGCTGGATAATTATTTAATGCATGAAGTTCATAATCATCTGTATCTACCTTGCTTCAGCAGTTACATTAATCAGAGAATAACTGTTGTGCAGCAGCTCAAATGACTTAGTAAATTGCATAAGCAGGAGTTTACTTTTTCTTTTCTCTCCTAGATGGTGGATAACAATTACTGTTTAGTACATGAACAGGGCTATGCAGCAGGTAACACAACCTTAGAGAATCACTTCTAATCAGCTTTTCCTTAATTTTGCCTACTGTGTGGAAAACTCTAGTATCTTTGTAGAATGATTGTGCCAAATTGCTAAATCACAACCTAACTCTTAAATTGAGGGAATTGTCACAATCAAGGGCACAAATTTTAAAGATGTGGAAAATGAAAGCAAATACAACACGCTTGACTGAGTGCAATCGTTAGATTAGATCATTATAATAAATATATTGTTAATTACATGTTCTCAAATTACCAAAACACACTTTCTATACTCCTAGTGCTTCACAGTACTGTGAAGTTTAAATATCCTAACTGCATAAACATTTTAAATATTAAAGTTATCCTTGTGGTTCCCCACTACATTGCACCTGGCACACTGATGATATCCTCATAGCCAGAAAAGCAAGAACTGAACCTGGGAAGGCAGAATTCAAAATGTGGAGCTGTTGCAACAAACAGGTGATATTGTTCATAATTTGAAGGTAAGCATAATCAGCTTTCATCAAATATTCTCTAAAATGTACATGTTTACAAGTTCTTTAAAACAGAAATAGCTGCTTAGTCAGTGTTATTCTACATCATTAAAACAACAATGCCTACTGGTAAACCTTTCCCTTAAATTGTAGTTATATGATAGTACTACTATTCTTTAGATGCCCATCACAGCAAAAGTTGCAATACTGTGTGGAACTTTTCTTAAATATCTTAAATACCTTAAACACACACTAAGTAGACAAGCTTGCAAAGTGCTGGTCTAATCTCTCTAGTCTTCATTTGTGTGCAATGCCAGGATAGTTTAGAAATGCTGTTTCCCATCTCTTCCAGGGTTGGGGGAATATTTTTTGCAGCCATGGGTAGAATTCTGCTGACTTGAGACAGCTTACAGGGAAAAAATGGGTTTCAAATGGTGCCCCCGTAAAATATTTAGCAGAACCATAGTACAATTTCCCATGCAGTTACATAGAACCATAGAATCGTTTAGGTTGGA
>NW_009242685.1:0-3874 GCF_000690835.1 Fulmarus glacialis | reverse complement strand
CCGCACAGGCTCCTGCAGAGGGGCCGCTCGCCCCCCTGGCGTCAAGGAAGCCTCCCGCCTTCGGAGAGCCCGGAGCTCAGGGTGGGCCAGGGAGACCCCACCCGTGGCACGAGAGGCTTGCGCTGAGAGTGACGCGCACAAGGTGGTTGGTATGTCCACATTGCAAAGGTGGACGTACACCCACGTCTCAGAGGTAGCGGTCAAGTCTTGCCCTAAGGCTCCTCTTCCTCGTTATTTTTTTTTACGTGCAGGCAGCCTGAAATCCTGAACGTGTACATGTTGGGTAAAAGTCAGGATTTGGTTTTTTTTTTTTGTTCTTAGCGAAATCTGTTCTTGAAATGTCCCTACAGAGCGAGTAGCAAACCTTCAGGGAGGCGTGTCGGTCAGGCTGGCATTGAACCTACTTAATCTCATTGCAGGGTGGAATAAAGTCCAGTGATCTATGGCCACCAGACTTGCCTTGACATCCACGCTTTTAAAGGACTGTGGTTACAAACTGCAAAGCCCTTACTTTTCCTTACAATGTTCTACTTTTCCCTCCCCTTACAGCTTTGGTAATGAAATTTGAGCCATTTATTATGTACTAAATTTAGGGAGGCCAAAAATATTTGCATACAAATATGTTTGATCTTTCAAGCATGCAAAATGAGCACAAAATAACAAGTCTAATGTTGGACACAAGCAGAGTTCAAGTATTTTAAAGTTAAAATAATTTAAAAGAATCTATATCTGTGATGGCAGATAAACTTTTTCTGAGAAAAGAAAACCTCCCCCTTCTCATTACATACAGAATAAATGCAGATATTCAAGTCAGATATGGACTGAATTTTAAATGTGACAATGGCACTTACTCTGCAACAAATGCCATGTTTGTAATGAATTGTAAATTATTTTTAGTTGCCACTGGAAACGGAGGAAGGGGGTGGAAATAATCAATATTGACACAACCCCGCTTTATTTTTAAGCAGTACTGATCTTTGGTGACACCAATTAGAGGAGGAGAGAGCTAGAGCTGAAGTGAACTGCACAAACTGCAAACTATTTTGGTGTTTAGAAAAGAGCCGCAACAGCCAGGCAAATGTGCTGCCTGCTGCTGCCCGTTACTGCTGGGGTGGCCGTACCATCAAGATCACTGCTTCATCCTCTCACGTGAGCTGGGCACGTGGTGGGAGGCAGGTCTCCCTGGGAGGCCGTGGTCCATGGACGGTGGTGGTTCTTGCCACCGTCACCCCACCAGTGCCGGTGCTGTCCTGGGGACTGGGCACAAGAGCAATGACACCCATGTCAGACGTTGCTACCACCTGAAGTCAAGTTGTCTGGCTTTTTTTGCTCCATTAACCTTAGGGATGATGATCTTCTAGCTGGGTATGACACAACACAGTGGGCTGGAGTCCTCTTGCCTCTGTTTGCTGCAGTGAAGTTCCCCCATCCCCCCATTGCTTTGTTTCTTACATGAAATGAAATAAAATCTCTGAAGCTTTACTTACCCTTAAGTTAGCATGCGAGATGCAGGGTTGATTGATTGATTAACTTTTAGCTTCTCCTGATGCATAACTATGTAAGGTAGAGCATGTGACAGGGCAAGCCCTTCAGAGAAACCATTGCGTTTATTACTGGTCTGTTCCCAGGATCCACACAGGGATGCAGCATGGTCAAAATGCACTCAGAAAAACAAGATTACCAAGCTCCTCTGGTTAAAGAGTTGATATTGAGCTAGTTCTAATGCAATTTCCTAAAATTCAGAGATGCCGTGATGTGATCTTACTCTTGTATAAAATGCCATGGAACTTCTAATGACAGCAAAGATCAAATTGTCTGTGGCATGACTCATGCTAAGGAAAAGAATGCCGTACGCTCAATATGGGAAAAAAAAGTACATTCACTAAAGTACATTCCTCCTTATAAGACTGTGCAGATGCAATCAATCATAAGCACAAAGTCCAGGCAACACTTTTTGATGTGGAGTAAAATTGACAGCTGAATTGTGGATACCCTTTGGTAAGTTTTATCCACTGAACCCAAAATAGCCACGGCAGAGACCTCAGCCAAGTGTCTGCCTGGCTTCACACGCTGTAAATCTCCAGGGAGTGGTTAAGGGGCAGAGGAAGGAATCGTGCTCATGTGCCAATTAATCTGAGTTGTCTGAAATACGCACTGATGCTGAAGATCAGGGATAGATGGATGGGGGCAGCGGGATGATTTCATGGGAAAGAATTTGCTAGATAGATGTTAGGTGTTTGGTGGCAGAATGCACAAAACAGGAGTCTGTTGGAAACACATGCAGAGGCACAAGGAAATTCCTGAAAACCTGCACTGAGCATTTTTCTTCTTGTTTTTTTTTGGTTTTGCTTTGATCACGGTGACTATTTTCTCAGTGGACTCAGGTGTATTAGTGACAATGATGTCTGCAACTGTATGTTTTGTGGGAGTTCAGAGCCTTGCTGAAGGGGGATGTGGTGTTCGGCAATACAGCTCCCAGCTGCTCAGGGTGGACCAGGGGTTATTTGGACCTTGCTTTCTGTTTACTGCAGCAGATGCCTTTCTCTTTCCCATCTTCAGGGATGCTCCTATGGGTCCTAACATAACTTCTCTTTTGCCTCTTTTCTTTCTGGGTCCAGTGATGAAAGCAAGCATTTTGGATAGTATCTGGGGCCTGAATAAAGCTGCTGATGAAGTGTTTCAGCACAAAAACTGGTCCTCTATTTTACTTATAACTCTACGTGAGGTGAAATGAGAGGCTTCCAGATCTCCATTTCAACTACAACAAATGCAGCAAGGATAGTCCTTTTGTCTGTGTTCATGACTGCAATTATTTCTACCTTGCTGCTCTTACGACAATTTAGTTTTGTAACATTTATTGGTTTGGAAGGTATATTCATCCTAGTTTTTTGCACGTTGTGCTGTAAAAGGTCAAAATTATCAGGAAAGATTTATTTTTGGGAAAAAAGGAGTCCTTATTTAAAAGCCAAAGTAGAACAACCTTTCTGGAATAGAAAGGAAGCAGAAGGAACGAGCTAAAACCCAGAGCAGCAGCTGAAGCAACGTGCTACATTTCATGCTTTCTGATTTACGGCACAGTGGTATTTACTCACCCTAGTGATCTGGGCGTGCAAGCACTGGCCTTTTTGCACGCAGAGTGCTGAGAATAGAGTTAAAACTGCAGGGGCATTGCCAGCAGTGCCTGGCAGTGGTGCCATAGGTGGGTAGTCCCTCTCTGGCTGCATCCGCACCCGCGGAAGCGGGGTCGAAGCTGGGAGCACGGCAGCCTGGCCCTGGTCCCACGCCACAGCCACTGGTAGAGGCAGAGCCCTGCAGGAGTGGGGTGCTTGCGCCCTCCTGCACCGCTGCCCACGGGCCCAGGGCAGGGAGTTACCGTGGGGGGATCCTTCTGCCTTATCTTTCCCCGACATGCTTCAGTTTTTCCATCTGTCTCAGGCATACAAGGGAGGGGTGTCGTTTCCCCCGGAGAGCACCCAGCCCTCAGCAGGATGCTCTAGTTGGTCCGGAGCTCCTGGCTCTCCCACACCTGATGAAGAGGCCATAGATGCCGTGAATTGTCCCTGCCCTGTCACAAAGCCAGAACTACAATGCCTCATTCAACGGATTACAAAAAAAATAAAAAATCCACGGAGACTGAAGCTGTTACAAGGCCAGCTCCTGCAAAAGGCAGGGCACGGTTAGGTGCACACACACATGCACACACTGACCTTTGCGCCGTGCTGCCTCGGCACACAGTCTTCCTCCCGGTTTGGCTCACACTCACCTCCAGTCCCTGCGTGCCCCCCGCTGGGCTCCCGTCCCGCAGCCCCGGGCTGTGCCCCTGCTGCTGGCTGGGCCGGCACCTGCAGACCCCGAGGCTGGGCAGCCTGACGGA
>NW_009242684.1:0-3797 GCF_000690835.1 Fulmarus glacialis | reverse complement strand
AGCGCGGGGAGAAGCGGCACACGCGGGCCCCCTTCCTGGGAACACGCCCGTGAAAGATAAGCCGGTGCTGGCAGGAAAACTGCAAACGGTTTAAGTAATCGCCAGGGCATTGTCGTGAAACGCAAGGATGCAACCCTACCGAAATACCCTTAAAACTTCGTACCCGTCAACGGGGCTTAAAAGCGCGGAGACTTCAAGCGCATCTTGGGGCCTTTATTAAGCCACAGTGTTCTTGTACACTGACAAAGACTTATGATTTGGCAAAGTTTCAAACAGAGGCAAATCGGCACTTGTCAAATGAAATCACTGCCAAGTGTCGCTACAAACGGTGTCCAAGCCCGTACCAGAGATCCGAATGTTGGAAACTTCACCGGATCTACACAGAAATATTTTATCAACATCAGAAGCAACCAATGTCTGCTTTTGTGACATGTACGTGATTTAGATACAGAATCCACAGGCAAAGAAATTAGCATTCATTGGTACAACTTTGTTGAAACCAGACTCAAAAACACATGCAGCATAATGCACTTCAAATTAGTGGACTGCAAACTTGAGAACTCAGCAGGGTTTCACTGGGCTGGAGTGTACTGCAAGGGAGCCCAATCCTTGGTAAGCTTCTGCTTCTACATGAGTAAACAGACTAGGCTCCTCCGCCGCAGATGTAGCGGAGCCACCGCAGTATCTCTCTTACCTGCATGCACACTTTTACCTACAGAAAAGCCTTATGCCTTAGAGTAGGCATCCTAGCTCACCCTGTTTGCATGAAGACAGCTTTTGTGAACTTGCTCCCTCTTTTTTCTTTTTCAAATAAAACATTAGTCTTATGGCTTAATATACTTTAAGGTAGAAAGTAGAAGAAAAGATTGTTACAAAAAAGTCTTAATGTAGTGTATGTAAACAGTAACAAATAACGTAAACATCACATTTCCTCTCCTGAGATATCCGCACTTCATTTTTGCCTCTTCTTAGTCATGTATTCATTCACCATAATTCCATCTATTCATTCACCTGTAATTCTGTTACTGCCCAGTAGGTTATCAAACACATTTTCTTTCATTGTGATTAGGTATGCACCTAAATTTCCTTAAAACCAGAAAGTGTAATAAATCATTCATTTAGTCATTTTAATTATTCAGGATTTCATTGAATATTTGTTTTCATTGAAAACTGGATTCATCACATAAACCACAAATTGTTAATTCCTTCTCTGATCAACTGTTGCAGAACAGCTAAGGTATCTGTTACGAGGATTAACTTACAAAGATCACCACTTGGACCTATGGTGATCTTCAACCCTTCAATGCCCTTCAACCCCAAAGTACATTTGAAAAATGTCAGCACATCCTTTTTCTTCTAAAAACTGATATAGCTGCCCCAAATCCATATGATTTCCTCTGGCACCATGTGCATCAAAATATTTTTCTTCCAAAGTGGAGAACTTTCTTTGTTTCTGAATCTCGGCATGTCCTCCACCTTCCAAAGAAACATCTTCTCTGTGTCGAATGACAATTCTTTTCCACGTTAATTTTCTTACTCTGAAAGCAATTGGAGAAATACGAGTCTATAAAATAAAGACTGTTTAGAAAATACTATGAAATAGCTATTACCACAAAAGTCAATAAATTCCATTTGTACATATATGTTGACAGAGATAATGGTTCCCTAGCTGGTCATAGAAATACTACTCACACGTAAACACTCCCATAAGCAGGAGCTTGTTCCTTTATACCTCCCTAGGATCAAAAAACCTTAATGTTACTCCTCACAAAATAATTGATGAAGATTTCAGTGCTCACTTCTGCCTTGCCTGTGCTAAGAATTCTCATATTCTCATACTCTCTTAGCTGTTATAATCAAACGGCAATATTCATTTACTCTGCATAACCCAGAAATATAAAAGATAGGAGCAGAATAAAACATAAATGTAAAGCGATATAACAGCATACATATCTAACACGACTGGGGTACTGCAGTCCATCGCTGTACAACTGCAATACAGAGGAAGGTAAAACAGAAATAAATGTGCACAGTGTGGTACTAGTAGCTTTGATTGCTGTAACCAACAGTACAGCGGATATTCAGAGTTGTAAATACATTATGCTAAACTTTGCAGACTTTTATAGGTTGGAAGGAGGTTGGATCTCGCACCTTATGGCCACATATACAACATGAAACACGTAATATTCTAACTACTAATGGCATTTAAGTACAAAGAAGAACTAACCTTGACCAGAACTCTTCACAACTACTTTGTAGACCTTCTACACAAACAACACCTGGTTTCCCTGGCATACAAAACCCTGACAGAGATAGCTCCTTGGCCCAGTCAATAATATTCTTTCTTTTTTGCTTGTTGTAAATGTGATGACTATAGATCCACAATCGAGTGAATGTGAGGTCTTCTGACTGCATGGCATCTGATGTTGTCACTGAGGAAGACGAAACCTCTTTGTCAACATAAGCAGCTGCATGGTCTTTAACCCATTCCCTTGCGCTCAACATGCAGGGCTCACCGCTGCAGTTTTGCATCAAATATGTTTTTAGATCAGAGTTCAGGCGAATCTGCTGAGAGCGGCTTAATAATGATGACCTAAAGAAAAAGAAAAATATAAATGCAGTTGTAATGTGCTTACAATTTAGCATGTTTTTCAAAAAGTTTTACTTGGCGCTGCCAAAAAATCAGGCCGTATTTGGACAGTATGCACTTGCTATTGATACTTAAGTCACACTAGCTATGAAAAGGTCTTAAATAGTATTTAATTGGTGTGCTAACTCTTGAGTTCACATATAGTACTACCAATCTGTAAATCAAAATCAGGAAAAAGGTGCTTGAAAGGTAAGTATGGTGGCTGAATTGATTTCCTGTAATATGCAAGGCTACTTCTTTAAACAGAAATGTTCCAATAAAAAATAACAGAAGCCTGGGAGTAATAGCATTTTGACAAGGGAAGAATAAGACCACTGACTAACTTTTCACTCCTTTAGTTAGTGTTAAGCCTTGTCAAAATGGACAACAGTTTCTCTTCTTGAGCATCAGACCTGTGAACAGTATCTACATGTAACCCCTCTGTACAGAAGATGGCACTCCTCCACACTTTTCCCATTTTTCTCACTTACTTGCTGAGGACACCAGAGAAATCATAACCTTGGAGATTTGTTTTTCTTCAACATTGTTGTCCATCTGGCTTAATTTGACAGTAAACTATCAAAAAAGGACTGCTTTTTCCTATTATGACTGTATTTCTGTAGTACACCATAGCTTCTAAGTGTTTTTATTAGCTGTGCTTTTAATGCCATACCTCACAGTGATTTCTGGTAGAACAGTTGGATATTTAAATGGTAAGGCACAGGCCATAGAGAATTCCACCTAAAAACAGATGACCAAATGTTCAGTTCAAGTAAGCCCTAAAATCCCACAAAATAGAAATAAAAATTAAAAAAAGGTGTTTACAATACCATAGAGGGATTAGAGACCCCCGGCTTCACATTCAGCATAAACTGAATTTTTGAAGACGGCATCTCTGCAGACTCATTTTCAACATAGTACTTTAGTTCTGCTACAGCCAGCTGGTCAGTCACAATGAACTCTTCCTCATAAGGAAACATGCTAGAGAGTAAATCTAATTCCGAAATTTGTATCTCAGCTTCTTCTCGGTTAGTCATTTCTGTTGTTTCCTAAGCAAAAAGAAATTAGGGAAGAAAATGGGACTAAATGAATATGGAACTAAGTTCATTAACTACCTCCATGTAAATCATACTAATCCTTATAACCAAGCCGATCAAAACTAACTCTT
>NW_009242683.1:0-3792 GCF_000690835.1 Fulmarus glacialis | reverse complement strand
TTCCAACCTTTATGATTCTATGATTCTTAACAATAGGTTTTACTTCTCTGAACTAACATTTTATGTTTTGGAAAGAAGTCAAAATAATGGTAAAATAGTTCTATATAGTTCTATAATAGCTCTGATACAAGTTCTATAACTGCTAATGTCACTACTGTTTACATGCAAACGTTTATAAAAACTAATGCTGCAGCCACAAATGTTAGCCAGAGTTGTTGCCCAAAGTACGTAAGTGGCCAAATTGTATTTGTATGCAGTAAGGATTTATTGAGTTAGAGAGAGAGAGACAGAATTTGTGGGGAAAACACACACTCAGATACACATACACACTTACACCACCATCCTGCTCAGGTGTTAGGTAGGTGAACAGTTTCTTGAAGACTCAAGGTTCTTGCAACAGGCAGGCAGGCAAGGAACAAAAGGGAGGGAGAATCTCTTCCTGGAGATGGTGTCCTTGAATAAGGCAGGAAGAGCAGGTGGAGGGAGAGAAGCAGAGACTACAGGCAGGATGCCCTCACAGCTCTGATGATCCTGTGATTATTCTGCAACAGTGATTTCCATGATTGTTGCCCCTACATTCGGTGTCCTTTTATAAGAAGATTGCATTTCCAGGCAATTCTTAGCTTTTCATTTCTTAAAAAGGAAGCATCCAAAGCAATGAAGCAAAAGGAAAAGATGCATTTCCACTAAAATCCTAACTACTTAGAGTAGCTTAACTTCTAAGGAGCCTAGCAGCACTAAGCAGGTCCATTTAACTTCACCCTGCCTTTTCAGTATGGATCCCTAAGAACTGCTAGTATTTAGGCAATAAAAATCAGAGAAGATTGTGCTGGAAGTGAGAGGTTCTGTGATTATTGTTGCCTGCACATTAGTTGTTTTTTATTAGTGTTTCCATATTGAAGGAGCAGGATGGGGAGTAAGTGAATCTGCCTGCTTCCTTTGCTTAGCTCTGTTACCTTTGGAGGTCTGAATTTTAATACATGGATAGTTTTGTTTACTGCTTCCATAAAGGCCAGCAAGAAGCCAGGCAGGTGACTTTCTTCTTCATTTGTGTGGGAAGCTAGCCTTTGGGAGAGGCAAATTTTCTTACAAACCCATTGAAAACTAGTTCCTTGGATGGAGATGTTAAAAATAAAAAAGGTTAATGAGGACATGATCACCAGTCAGAGAGTTGGGATCCTGCATCATTGTGCACAGAAGTGACATCGTTTGGGTTTTTTCCAACATTTGGATTTGTAGATTCATCTAGGGACAAATGCCAAGGGAGGAGTGAGTGGTCTCTCTCCAAAGTCTTTGGTAGCCTGTTTCGGAATCGTTAATGCTGTCACTTTAAGCATGTTTTCTGTTTTTCTTCTGTTTCCCAGTTAATATTGTGGAGACTGTGCTTCTGATATATGACCTGGGTTTTTTTCCTTCTTCTTTAGTTTTAGGTATGTTTTTTTCCTTAACCAGTCATCTTCTGAAAATGAGGAATTTCATTTATATGATTACAATGTATTTATAACCCACAACATCTTCTCCCAGGTCTTTTCCCTCCTTGATTTCTGCTCATCTCCCTTACCTTGAAATGAATTGAAAGTAATTTTATGGAAATCTAAAAAATTGTGGTATAAATGAAGCTTTGAGCTTGCATTATGCAGAATATCAAAGCAGATGATCCTAATGGTTCCCTTAATCTTTAAAAGCTACAGGCAGGGCTGGTTGGAGAGTTTCTATTAAGACTGATTGTAAAGAGAATTTGGTTCTCCCCCACAAATTTACTCACAGGAAAGGAATTTCTGCATAATTTAAAGTTTTTCCTTTTTTAGGCCAGTGGATGCAGGATTCCTTTGTTGTCTGCCTTTGCTATTCCCCCGAATCATGACACATTTCTTTCAGACTATCCTGTTGTGGTCCCTCATAGGAACTTCGGCTTGCCTCAGATCTTTCCCTCCACAGTTAAACTCCCCCCACCCACCTCATGGTGCACTATCTCCTAAGATGAGGAATCATGAGAGATCATGTGCATTATGAGAGAAGTTTCCTAGCCGGTGAATTCAGGCTGTGTGGAAGAAAAGAGGCTTTTATGACACATTTCAATACCTTTCTGAAGCAAAAGCACAAGACTTGCATGTTTTTACTTGAAAAGTCAAAATTGCGGGAGTGAAAGTCCCATTTTTCATCTCGTTCAGTCCAGGTGTTCATATAGTTAGGTCAGGCTTTATAACGCTTCCATAAGAGCTTAAAGAGTAATTGTCTTAGTCATAGCAGAGTTAAAAAACACAGATATTTTTTGGGGTGCACAACTTTGTATCTCTGTTAGTTGTTTTAAGCGTGGGACCTGAATTTTTACCTTGAACGGACATAAAATCTTTAAAAAATGGCTAAAAGTAACATTGAGGTCCACTGATCTATTCACGTTGCTCAGGGAATGATCACCTATGCCATTATTCGCAGATTTGTGTTTGGTCTGTTCTTCCATGATGGCAGTTGCACTACCTTTGCAGGCAGTGGTTCAGTGCTCTACTTTCTTTATCATTGGATGGTTTTTCATGTCTAGCTTGTCTGCCATGTTACAGCACAAGAGTGTTACTTCTTGTGTATTGCATTATGTGCATAAGGAGTATTTTTCTCCAAACCCGTATCTAGCAAACTTCCATGTACTTCAGGATGGTTATTGTGCTCTCTTTGGTCTTAGCAGTCCCATTCTTCTGTCATTCTCTGTAGGTCCTGCTTTTTTTGATTCTTCATTTTTCTTTGATGTGTTTCCTTGATGGGCCGCTTGGCCTTAATCGAGGTAAATAAATTACAACTTCCCAGATTAAATTGAAATGATTCTACACCAGGGTTCACTGTCTAACTGGATGAACACTTGTCCAAGGGCAGGGCACAGTAACAGGGAACAGAATAACTTCTTTCAGCAGGCTTGTGCCAACTTAAAATAATTGTGGTGGTACATTTTAGCAGCTTTAGAAGCTTTTCAGCATAATGCTAAAAGATAACTAACTCTGACACTAAGTTAGTTCTGAAGAGGTCCCTGTTCATGTGTCAGGCATACTATAGAACAGCTGCAGGTTATTTTAACAATGATAATTTGGTTGTAGGAAAATATATTTCTTGTAGCAAAAGTACGCAATCTAATTTTTATTTTCCAGTGTTTGTAAAACAAAAATTTTATGTCTCATAGAGTATTTTGTATAAATCCATGGTGACCTCAGTATTAAGTAAGCTTACTACATTTTTCTGCTGACGATTCATGTTTTGAAGTGTGCTGGAGAAAGTTTGTACCTATAGACAGATGCGAAAAAAATATTTTACTGAAAAGTAGAAACTCAGAGACATGAATGCAGGTAAAACAGCTCTGTAAGTTTTTAACTATCACAATTACGGAGAATGGGGTTGTCACAAGTCGTGACGTATGAAATCTGTGGATAAGCAGTGCTCTGTACCTCTAAAGTTCGTTAATTTGCAGTACACCTGACTGGCAAATCATGATGAAAATGTCATTTGAAATACTAACACTGACGTGCCTTTTGCAGACCAGTCCAAAAATACCTCATGATTAATCGTCTGTAAAAACCTCATAAAGCCCACATCCTTGTTTAGTATTATTTGGAGCTATGCTTGTTTGCATCAGCTCATGATATGACCTATTTTGCATAGTGAAGTGGTTTTTTGTAGCTAAAAGAATGGAATTCAAAGGTCTTAATAGAATAGAATAGTCTTTTCAATTTGTAAGCCATTTGATTTCTGAAGGAGATGGATGAGTGAATGGAACTACCTTATTTAAAGGTAGTTATTTATTATGTTATA
>NW_009242682.1:0-3766 GCF_000690835.1 Fulmarus glacialis | reverse complement strand
CACCCCCCCCTCCATTTTTTTGATCTTTTTCCTTGAAATATGGATAAAGGTTTTGGCCTCTTTCACATAAACTGAAGATCTGTCAAGATAGATCTCAGTAAATATCACAGAGCTGCTCTCAAAATTACATACCATTCTCAGGAAACAAATGGGATTTAATCATAAAAGAATAATAATTGGAAGATGAGTAAAAATGTATGAAGCTTGAAAATATGAAAAAAATTATTTGAATATGAAGCATAGGAAACATTATTATGTTTGAGAATTATAGAAGTGGAAGAAGGTCTTAGATGGTTGTGATTTTTTTTTGTTGGAAGGTACAGAAGAAAAAAATTAAGATATGGTATCAGGCAGCAACTGCAGCCTAATAACATAGAGATTTGTGCCACCAGAACCTTTTCTTCTTTGCTTGTTGTGAGCTGGAAGAAGAAAAAGAAAACAAAGAGAACATAGCTCTGTACCCTGACCTTACTGAGGAAGTGCCTAGATTGCCACTAATGATGTGAGTTCATCGTCTTTGAAATGACTGTCAAAATCTGTACTGACTTCAATCATACAGCCAAATCTGGGGGATGGGTGTCAAGAAGTGGATTCACATAACTGAATTAAGATGTCTGCAGTGTAGGGGTCTACATAAGACCTAAACGTCATAGACTACCTTGATAGCCAAGGGATGATGTACCCAAATTCTTCTGTATTTTTATCTTTAAATACCGAGAATGACACGCTAAAAATCCGTAGTGTCCTCCTACAAAGGAGACTGGACTGACCACATAGGAGATGTCTATAGATAAGCTCTGTTCCACACTAAGTATTAAAAGTCAGGTAAGAAACATCCCTACCATCCATCCAGAATGTCTTCAGTTTTGAAAGATGAACTCACAAACCTCAATAACCTTCCTGGCAATACTAGACAACTCAGAAGGGATGATGTACAGAACTGGAGTCCAGACAAATTTTAGTATCTGTAAAGAAATAGACTGTTACTAATTTTACATCACAGAAATCTCATGTATTGGACAATTAGTCAATCACATTATTCTCAGATGAAGCAAATGGTGAACTGAAGGCACTACAGGTTTGTCACAATATGTCAGTGTATGAACTGAGGTCTTGTAAGAATTTCTTTACGTAAAGTATTTATTAATGTCTTTTTCAAGGCAGAATTAGTGATTTCTTCATTCTCAGCATCTTTCTGATACTCTACTACATCTGAATATTTGGAACATGGAAACATCAGTTGACGATGGTGGAAAAATATGGTAAAGCTTTAGGGCACGCAATTTTTTTTTTTAGGGAAAAATTGAATTCTTGCAATTTCAATTATCCTTCAAAAAACTTTGTTGGTATTTATATTGGTGCTTTTATATATATATAATGTATATTTGTATGTATATGTAATACATCTTTTCTATTACTACTTCAAACACCTCTGAGGCATATTTTTAAGGAAAGTAAAATGAGCACTTGTATTCAACTGATTCAATTAACAGGTTTTGTCTATTCCTGAATTACACAGTCAATTTTTTGCAAGCTTGGCAACATCTACATAAACTCTGTAACAATCTAGAATGATTATGTAATTAAATCCACATTGTTTCATGACAGACAAATTGCACATCATCATCTGACAAAGAGAATCTTATTCCTACAGGTGAAAATTCCCTAAGCTAGTATTGCCATTCAAATTGCAGTCTTTTAAATATAAGCAATTCATCCATGATCTTTCTATAGTGGAAAGAACCTGCACTTCTAAAAACTCCATCATAAACTCTGATCTCAGCAGCAAATCTAGGACAAGTCACCTGTCTTGTGAAAATGCTTACTTGTCTCCATTAATTATGGAGGTGATTGAAACAATTATCTTAGAGTTAGATAAATCATTCTGAAATCTTTACAGTTAGTAAAGAAGGATCCAGGTTTCCTTGCCAATCACAGAAGAGAGACATACCTGTTCAAAAGGTGATTTCTTTTTCTCTGCTTAAGGTAGAGTATCTAAGATTCTTGAGATAGATCCGTGGCTGTTGATGATTATATGCTCTCTGTATATGCTTTCTGTAGAAGTTAAGAAAGTTAGCCTAGATGACTTAAATTAAACGGTCTGAATCTTATTCAATATTAGAACAACTACACTCTAGCAGGAAAAAAGCCAACAAACTGTGTTAATTCTTTTCTGTGGTATAATAAATATTGTCTGCAAAGTAACCAAACCTATTTCTCTTAGATCCAGTTCTGTCATGTATTACCACTGCAAGAGAAATGCACTAGTTATTTTTTTGACCTAAAGGTATTTTAATAGGCTGTTATCTCATACCAGTAACACGCACTGTGTTTTTTTAATGACTTGGCTTTAAAGTTACAATGAAACTGCAGCTTCCCTCCCCCTCCTCACCTAGTAACATTGATGCTGACTGGCTTAAGGTGTGTAGTTATTGAACAGATTAAAGGCAGAATTCTGCAAAATATGAAAAGAATATTTCTTTTCATAAGCATACCCACTGACATTTCAGTTGAGCAGATTTATAACACCTCCTTGACCCTTGAATATAGAAGACATTTTGAAGATTAAGCTCTTTGGTTAATTTAAAGTAGAAAAATGAATTTTCTATTAAAGGGTTAATCCAGTGCCTAAAATGTAAAGTAAATTCAGTCTGGAAATACCACGTAAGTACCCATGGCTGTATTGAAGATAGGTTTTCAAGGGGAACAAGAGAATTCCCAAAGCCACTTTCTTCCAGTGTTTCCTTTTAGTCATCTTAAGTGCTCCGTATCCTCTATACCACTTTTACCACTAGTGTGATTAAAAATATCATGACTAGGATTTAGTTGTCCAGACATAGATAGCTATGACATTCCAAGCATCCTAGACCCCCAGGTCCCCATGTACCTTTACAAAGGCTGTCGGGGGTTTTCCATAAGTCCTATGTCATATCTGGCAGTTCCATGCAGATGCCTGAGACACACCAGAATATCAAAATAATACTAAATGCCTATGTTTAGCAACTGAATCCTATGTTTTGTATGGAAGACAGGACAGCTTTCTCTCTGAATATCAGACAAGAGCCAAGACCATAGTTCAGACATCTGTTCCAGGAATAGCACACATTGGTCTAATCCCTCATCTCAACATGCAAGAGAGTTATAATCTCTCTCTCTCTCAGTCATGCTAGTTCCTGACCCCTAGAGAGGGATCTGTGCCTGGGCATTTAAACACAAGGCACTTAAATTTAGGTGTTTACAGCATAGAGGCAGGAATCTGTTTGAAATTAAGAGACCTGCATTTAGTGACCCAAATGTAGGTGTCTACAAGATAATGAGCTGTCTAAGCCCTTCTTGAAACCAGTACTGATTTGTGGCATGATTCAGTTGTCTAAACAAAATATTCTAGTGTCATCCGAGCCACCCACACGGGACCGGCAGATACAGCAAAGGAGATTCACTTACAGGAGTGTGACATTGTTTTGCAGTGGAAGCTGAAGGTCACAAAGGATGTTATACAGCAAGTTTTATGACACTAGATGTCTATGTGTGTGCAACTGAACTGAAAAGATAACCTGAACATCCAATGGAGCCTGGAAAGCTAGTGATCTCTGTATTCAGGTGTCTACAAAGAAGTGTCTATTTGGTATATCAGAGTACCTAAGACATCTAAGCTGGCAGATAAGAGACAGAACCTACAGAAGACCTGTGCTTTCCTGGATGGACAACTTGAGGACTAGCAAGACACTCCTGTGCATTGGATGAGGAATTGGTTGGATAGTCACAT
>NW_009242681.1:0-3786 GCF_000690835.1 Fulmarus glacialis | reverse complement strand
AGATACAGACCCGAATAAACTCCGGCAGTGATGAATAGATCAGGTGAGATTACTATTAACTTTAAAGGTTACTGAAACTGATGAGAGCCACCCGACATCACTATTGTATTTTATACAAAGGAAATTATTGTCCTTCTGGTTGATAGGAAACACGTGACATACAATGAAAGATTTTCCTGAGGAGTAGGTAGCCATGTTGCGTTTCTGTCAGATTCATGTTGCAGTGTTTAAAAGCACTTCTGAAAAATACTGGCAATGAATGAAAGGTTTGGTAGTATTATCCCTATCAGCCAAGTAGCTGGGAATGCTGAGTTCTAGTACTGGCCCATGTGATTGATTTACTGTGTAGATTTGAGCAGTTTCCCTCAATTTTGTAAAATGGAGATAACAGCACTTAATGATCTACCTTACAGGAATGCTGAGAAATATTTGCAAAGCACTTTTAATATGACTACCATGATACAAGTTTTAAGTATCAATATATATCACCACATCGGTGCAAGACTATGTGATATATAAACCCAGCATGAAAATACTTTAAAGAGAGTCTAATGCTAGAGAAAGCCCACAAAGTGGGTCTCCTGGCTTGGCCTGAAAAGGTTGCAAATACAGCGGGACCGCACTTATGAAGACTGTAGCCCTAGATTCTCTTTAGAATGAGCCTGCCTCTCTTGCCTCCCATCCCCACTTGGATCCCTTCTTTTCCAGTCTCTTTGCCCAGACAGGTAAACTAGAAAATCCAGCAATTATTCAGCTCCTCAGCCTAGTTTAGGAGTGAGATTAAGGGCTTGATTCATCCCAGTATTGACTCCTGTTGATAGTCTTATGTCCTTAACACTTCAGAGACTTTGGATGATGCTTTAAAGTAGCACAATATGAATGTGTGCTGAGATTTTCTTTAGGTATTTGTACATGCATAATTATGACTTGTTTTTTTCTTGCTAATTATGACTTAAATTATAAGAGGATTTATCTTGAGTGAGATGTAGAAGAGTTAGAAAATTACAATTTTAGAATTTTTCCAGCCAATTGCTTTCCAGTTACAGGGCCAGTTAGTATACATCTCTTCTGCTTTTTTTTTTTTAGAAAAAAAATAGAAAAATACTTTAATTTATGGATTACACACATGTTTTGATCACTCACTGGTAATTAAAACACACTTTACATTTAGGATGAGTCCAAAACTTTTGTCCTGTATTGACTATAGTGATCATGTAACTGTAGTGATAGGTGGATGTGTTTAGCATCATATTTACCTTACTGCAAGTAGCTGATTCTATTTCAAATATCTTACCAGGTTCTGTAGCCTGTTTCATTGACTAAGGCTGTTGAGGAGAGCAGTTTGGTCAATAATTTTATGGTGTCCGTTTCTGATATCTAGGTACTGAACGGATATCAGGTACATTAATGAGGACTGATTCCTGAGCCTGGACACTTGGGGAATTTTTTTCTTTTTTAACATATCTGTGACCTGACACAGATTTCTGAAGTAAACATTACAATTTAGATGTCTCATTTGCAAAGTAAATGAAAGTGTTGGAGAGGGCTTGGTTTGGAATGATGTGAGGTACTGACAGCCCGGAGCATTTTTTAGGCCCATTTCTGAATCTGTAGATGAGCATCTGTAGTAAGAGTCTGTGCACTGAGAGGGGAGTACTGAAAAGCAGAAGCAAGAGAGACTTTATGTGCTGCCTTCTGCTGATTCACTCCATTCCCCCAATTTCCCCTTTAAAAAATATAGGCTAACAGAAGAAGTAAGAGTTGTTTGGCAGATGTGAAATTGCAGATTACCCCAAAGGGTTACGAAAAAGGCATCTGCAAATATACTAAGTCAGTGGCATGGGAGACCTGAGAAAAGATACTGTTGTCTCTTCAGCAGAAGCAAGTTTCTGCAGCCCTGGAAGATCAGGAAGCAGGAATATGATGAACAGGGTCAGTCACAAGAGCTTGAGGCAGGCCTCAGAGTGAGGGAATTTAGAGGACCACTGAGACAACAAGAGGGTGTCAGAAAGCATAATGTAGGTAGAGTGAGTTTGTGTGCAGGCTTGCAAGAAAGTATAAATATCTCAATTTTTTATATCTTTAGGAACAGGAATCCAAATACAAGATGCAAATAATCTTGAATGATGTGTTTGGAAGATTACTTGGGCAGTGACAGCAGTTAAGGGTGCTTGGCTTAAGTTCAGCAGCACCAAGTTCAGTTGTACCTTGTGTTAGGTTTTTTTTCTTGGTGGTTCAGGCCCAGGTAGTTCAGGCCCAGCACACTGCTCCGCCTTATGCTCCTAAGGAGAAAGAGTAGAGAGGAGCCAGAGACTCCAGCTAAGAGGAGCATGCTGCCAAATCAGGACCTTCACACATACAGAGAGCTCCAGAGTGATTGGAGTTTCTTCATCCTCTTCTGTATACTCATTTTCACCATCACTTTCTCTGCCTAATCCCCCTCACTCTCTTTCCTATTGCTATACATTTATTCTTTATCCCTTTATCTTCCTCCCAATCCTGCCTAACTATAAATCTTGAAACTAAGATTGTATGTTTTGCAATGATCTTGTTCACTCTCCTTGTGTGTTAGATCTTTCATCCATCTTGTATCTCTCATGTTTTCGTACGTTATAAGCTCTTTGTACATTATAAGCAGGCATCTCCTGTTGTTTTGAACAAGCAAACAGGGCTGCTACATTGCTACTCTGGGTTTGGCTGGTGCAGTACAGCAAGTTGTTTAGGCTTTTAATTTCTATAGGCTCAATTTTCATTTCAGTTTAAGAATTTGAATCTGACTGAAGTTAGAAGTCTAAATGCTTTGCTGATTCTGAGCTTTAAGAACTAGCAAAATAATAAAACATATGACCTACTCTAATTCATATATTCTTTGCATTTTTTAGTATTCTAAAAAACCAAAGCGAATACATAACGTATTTCTGACTTTTTTTTTTAATTTAGTGTAAATTACTTGTACATGACTTCCCACTTCAAATACTGTATCTTGACAACAGGTTTACCTTTTTTTTAAATGACATGACATTATGTTCTCACTATTCAGCAGTGTTAAAAGTTCACCTAATAAATTCTAGTTGCTCATGAAGCAGCTTAAAAAGCAGAGCTGATTTAATACACTCAGACCTGGGTGGAAGTCAGTGTTGGGGTTTTCTTACATTTGCTTGCATGAGGTGCTGTGAGCAGTAATGGTCTTTGGTTTCTTTAAGAAAAGCAAAACAGAAAGGTTACTGGCAAGTCAGGGAGTCAAAAGTATTCAAAACCAAACAGAAAACCACTTCACACTGTTATTTTGTCTGTGATCAGCACTCAGCCCAAATTCTTACTTTCAAGATTCTGTTGAATACAAGCTGGAACTCCATCCAAAAAAATATTTCCAGTTAGAAGTTCCAAAGGTTGGAATGGCTAAATGCTGGTGTCCTGTGGGAGATGGTGTTCGGCCTGGGGACTGGCTGTACTCACATTCTGCAATGCAACTTTATGTGGCAGTTTCTTCCTTTCCCCTCTTCCTTTCCTTACTGTAGAATTCAACATTATGTGAGCATAAGTATTTGTACTCTGACCTGTGCAGCTCTACGTACTGCAGAAGGAAACTGCTCAGTGCCAGATCTTCTCACAAGTGCCTTAAAACAGCTCTAACTGAACTGCGCCTAATGGGAGTACAAGGCTCACCCAACCTTTTCTCCTCCTTCTCCTACTACTGCTACCAGCTTCAGCCTTCAATAGCCAATGGAGTTCATGACTCTGAGCTTCCCCCCCAATTCCAGTAATCATAGAATCATAGAATCATTA
>NW_009242680.1:0-3774 GCF_000690835.1 Fulmarus glacialis | reverse complement strand
CGGGGCTTTACCCGCTGGGGTGAGGTCTCCGTGCCCCTCTCCACCGCGCGGCCGGGAACAGCCTGATCCCTGCCCCAGGACCCTGAGGAGGAGGGGACTTGCACAGTTCGTACTGACACAGCCCTTCGATGCCGAAGCCGTTCTGATTTACCACCAATGATTACAAAAGCGTGTCTTAATGAACCTGGTACATCTGCAAATTTACTACAAGATAATTGGACAAGCTTGGAGAAAAAAACAATTTCCACCATATAAGCAAGTCCATAAACAAACATTTGTGATGTGTAGTTCAGATGGATATTTAGCCTCATGCTTAAAACGATGACTGTTTCATAAGTTTGTTTTTATTTGAGTGCACTTCACAAGTTTTACATTTGCCTCAGTGAGTCATATATCAACATGTATCAACAGTCTGGTGAATCACCCTAATTTTTTGATTCAGCTCCTAAGCTATGAATCCGGGTATTAAATTATTTCTTTAGGTTTTTTTTCTTAATAGGAGCTTGAAGACAGGTGCTTTCATGATGCAGCATGACTCCGGCTGCTGGAATACTCATAAATACCCACTTCTGCCTCATGTTTTTCTATTTTGTTGTTTTTCTGTTTTGTTTCTACACTAACAACCACTGAATACCAGCTTTATCACTTTCACTCTTAAATCGTCATAAATGCTGTATGTATTCAATATTAATGAATTTAGTGTTGAATTCCGTAATGTCTATTACTGTAGTTAATTTCAGTACAAATGACTGTGTAGGAATCTCATTATCCTTCCTAAACATTAACAGTATTATATTACTGTTTTTGTCATAGAGCAGATGTACTCAATTAAATGTAGAGTAAAAACTGTGAAAACAAGAATTCATTTCATATTAATTACAGTAATAAACCTAAATAATTTCCTGTTGTAAGAGAAATAATGCATACATATTAACTGAGAAATAGCTTATAAAAATACTTTTTAAACATTACTGCTTAGATCTCGTTCTGAAAAGTAAAATTCAGCCACAGGCAGAAGGCCACAAAACCTATATATTTCTTAGTCTGACGAAACAGTTTTTAACCTAGAAAATATCTATATGATGATTCACATCGTAAAATATTTATGAGTCCTGAGCCCCAAACCTGGTTCATGACAGCTCTGGGACTCTGCCATCACTTGGGCATTTTCTGGCCATTTCTGCTGTATTCCACTGAAACGTTACCAGTGCAATCTTGGTGATCTTCCTACCGAGGTGGAAGCAGCGTCTCTACCACCACCCCATCTCAAAAAACGGTGGGGGCTAATGTCTGCAATTTTCCTCTTTATCTTTTACGTTTATTTTCTAGCCTTCATCGGGACCTATGGGAAGCAGCAGTCAAGGATTTAGCAGGGGTTGGAGCATGGAGATTTCTAACAGATCGGTACAAATGGAAGCAGAAGGAGCTGAAGAAGGGCGTGTGCTCAGCGGCTCATGGCACATCTACACATAGCTCCTTGAGACACCCAGATCAGGAAAGTGAAGGGCAGACAGCACCCAGAGAAGACACGAGACAGAAAATCAATCAGCAGCGTTGCCAATGACTCATGGGGTGGGGCAAGATGGATGCAAAAAGATGAAAATGACTGTCAGCTCCTAAACAGCACAAAAGACACATCCAAACACCAAGCTTGCCAATCGAGAAACAACTGGAAGACATGATGATGGGGACTCAGTGGCCTGCGTCCTTTGTCCTCCGTGTCACCACAAGTAATTCTGGCTGGACTACCTGAACAAACACCCTTGGTGCTATGTGTATGAAAGGCGAGTGTGAAGAAATGAAATCATTTGTGTGTAAAACAAAGCTGCCTCTCCTAGCTGGTGTCACATGCTGCTCTGTTAGACTTCTCGCAGCATTAAAGAGTCTTCTGTTGAGTTTTGCCACATTAGTTGCTACAGATGCAGATATGAAAGGACAGAGAACGGTAACTGCCAAGGAGGGCTTGGCCAGAGCCAGACTGAGTCTTGGGCCCCAGCAGAAAGACTTTGAGCAGCTGTGCTCTACCAATGTTCACCCCACCAATATTCCTCTTGCTCAGAATGACTTGCATGAGACAGCTAATACAGAAACGTGTTATTCAGAATTTATGTCAGGGACCCAGATACAAGGCAGAACGGAAGGAAGACCAGACCTTTCCAGAGGCTGTGGACACACTCCTCTGCTAATTTACTTAATTTGTCTCATTTGATCTGAATGACAGAGCAACATTGTAGCAGAGTCATGCATGGATATTCTGACCTGATGAGAAGCGACATTTAGGAGTTTGCCTTCGTGTTTAGCTTGCTGCCTTGACTCACCCTCTTCACCTTTTGGACTCCTATTTCAAGTGCCCCTTTTTGCCCCTCTTCCCATCCCTGCTCACTACTGTATTTAACAGCTTCTGGAGAACATTTTCTACTAGGAGCAATAAAGATGAAAGCACGTGCTCAGGCGTGAAAGGAAGGGATTGTGCTCTTCTTAGGACATGAGTAATATTCATCCTTACCTTGGCATTGAAAGAACATTCTCTGGTCCTTGAGTCACCGAGCCTCACTACAGCAAGTAGGGTGGATTCTCCTGCCAAGAAAAGTACTTGTCCTGAATCTTTCACATAGTTAGAACCACTGGTTGAACATCAATATGACATGTGGTTTGTTAGTTTTTACATAGTTATTTCATACAGTTCTGCTTTGCACAATCACAAACCTGTGTAAAAGGCCACATTAATAAAGGCTTGTTCTTTACCAAAGACAAAAAATCAGAGCTGGAATCTCTGAGCTTTGGTGTCTGGCCTAGTTAAAATGTTCTGGGAGCTCTGTCTGTTGGAGGTCAGAAGAGGAGGAGAAAAGCTATCACTGCTGGGCTGCCTGGCCAGGTCACAGAGCCAGATTAAAGCAAAGTCTTTGCAACTCTGAATCACAATTTCCACAGCTTAAACAAAAATGCCCTCAAGTTCTTCCAGAAATTCCACCACGTGCCATCATATTAAAACCCACATAACTCATCACTAGCATGAGTTCAGATGCACACACAACAGCTGATCCAGCTAACAGGATAACTATCACCAGTTGTAAGTGCCCTCTCAAAGTAGACAGCAACAGAAGATGCCAAGATACAAAGGAGTTTCAGTGGTATCTTCCGAAAACAGAGGAGTAACAGTATTTATGAGTCTTGAGTCAGGCTCCTCAAGGCAGTATGGTCTCTATACATTCATTCCTTCCCTCACCTCAAGAGGGAATCTGATCCTGGTCTGTTTATTCATCTCATTCTGTCCTAGTTTCCTTATTGACTAAATTCAAGGTCCAGTCTCTACCCATGCATTCTCTATCTCTCTTGCATATCTCCTTGTCTGACCTCTTTTGCTACCTTTCAGCTCCCAGTCCCAGTTTTCATTCCCAGGTGTATCTTTCCTATTTTCCTCAAAAGCTCTTTCCAGGTACTTTCTGCAGTTACTCTCTCGCCCCAGTTTCTGTCTAGCCAACTTGCAGATAAGGTCCTGCACGCACAAGTGTTCATCAAATACAGCTGCTAGTTCCCTCTCTTCAGTCCACTGAGTAGTTCCTTGTTCTAGCCTCCACGTCTAGCCAAGTTGACTTCCCGTAACCAACTCTCATGTAATAATAATGAAAAACCCTACGGAGTGGTACAGAATGCAAAGTTTACATATAGAGCAAGTTAAGTATTGCACAGGGCTTCAACCTGCTTCCGGAGCTGGAATCCATGAAGAGAGCGTAGATGCCCTTACTGCATCCCAACAAAGAGGAAGTCAGGCAA
>NW_009242679.1:0-3826 GCF_000690835.1 Fulmarus glacialis | reverse complement strand
GGGAGGGTGCAGGGTCTTGGGGCAAGGTCGTGGGGGATATGGGAGGGTGCAGGGTCCTGGGGGATTAGGGAAGGGTATGGGGTCCATGAGGGTTGCTCTTGGGAGTGCAGGGTGCTGGGGGCAATGTTCATGGGGAGCCTGTGGGGGATGCAAGGGCCATGGAGGAGTGGAGAGTCCTGTGGGTGTTAGGAGCAGGGTGGGACAGGCAGCAGGGTGTGTGCTAGGGGCTCTCATCTCTGCGCAAAACCACCTGTAAGAGAATTTGCAGCTCCTTGAATCCTCAGGCTGGCAGCCATTGAGCTGCCTTCAGGCATGCTCAGGGACTCATCTACCTACCTCTGCTGACATCGCACTCGTTCTGATCTCTCCTGTCCTAATTTAGCCTGGCTGATTGCCACTGCAGCCCTCACCGAGTTGTTACAGTCAGAGCTGCTCTGGAGTTGAGGAGGGTTGGGGTGTCAGTCCCACGCTTGCCAGGCCATGACTGTAGCACTCACTATTATAAATACGTGCTAATTGCAGGAGATGCTGGTCCTGAAGCCTCCCTTGCTCTGGGATGTGCTCGGAGGAAGGCGGCTTTGCCTGCCCCGGGGATGGAGGACTCCAATGTGCAGACCTGGCAGTAACATCTCTCACCAGAACTGCTGTCCTTAACGTCTTAAGAAGTAAGCTTATGGGGTCAAAAATGGACATGAGTGGAGTCAGTTTGTTCAGGTTCAGGCTGAGCACCCGGGAAAAGGATTCCTATCTCCCTTGACAGTGACTTGGGTTGCTACAGAAAGCATGATGTTAGAATTAAAGGCCACTTTCTGCAAGTATTAGCATTAAGTTCCCTATTCCCTGGAGCACTTACCCTTGTGGTTGATCAGAAGGAAAAAGGGACACAAATCCAGCCAGCATTAATCTGTGAAAAAAAGCCAAGTGAGCAGTCACACCACAAGTATTAATTAAGCAATTAATGATGATCATGGGTCATTTCAGAGGCTGTCCTGTAGAGTGCATGGCATTGTTGGCTGAGCAAAGAAGTGGGGATGTGTTGGCACCTTTTCTGCCAGATACGGCATTTCCTATCCTTGATGAAAAACATGAAGCTTTGAGCACAGCCATTAACTGTTGTCTCAGCATCCATGTGTCCGTGCAGTTAATTTAATGCCACCTCCGACAGGCTTGGTGCCCAGCAGCCTTATGAAATATTCATGGGGAGGAAAAGCAGTGGAACTTATCTGCTCTGTATTGTTCAGATGCAACTTTGACTGAGACTTAAAGCCTGGCAGGAGCCCTTTGGGCGGGCTGGAAAGCTGTCTGGCTCTCCTGGGACTGAGGCAGGGTGAGAGTGAGAGAAAGCAAGGGCTAACCTGAGAAGTGGAGAGAGGGAAGTGGGACTTAGAGAGCTGCTCGGCTTGGCACAGGGAGCAGATGAGCTGCAGGGTCTTGAGAGACCCCACATTGCATGAGCCGAGCTGAGAGCGACCCCAGCCCTCTGTCCCCAGGGATGCTCTCTGACGAGTCCTCTTTGTCCCCTGATACTAGCTGCATTTTGTAAGAAACACAGGGATAAAATAACCCTGGCTTCCTTGGCTCAGTGTCTCCTTACACTTGTCCTTTCTCCTTTCCTCTGCCCTGAGGGTTTGGTTGGTTCCCTCCTCCCAGTGGAAATGGTTTGCGAAACGCTACCCCGTACACCTTCATTTTGCTGCACCTGCTGGCACAAGGCAGCTCCTCTGAAACCTTCTTCCCCAACCAGTATGGCTCTGGCTCCAGGCAGCCGAACAGTATCCAGGGCTGTGTAATTATATCTCAGCGCCTGTTTCTGCTGGCAGCTTTAGCAGTGAGCAAGTGGTAACTGGGAATTATTGCCAAGGAGGAGAAGAGGTGATGCTATCTCTGCCATGGTTATATGCATGTTGCATGATTAATCCTTGCTCTGTAGGGTTTCAGCAGCCACACAATCCGCAAGGTAAACACAGCAGCGTGCAAGCAGGTGCTTCCCGGCATCTCAGGCCTAGGTGTGTCACACCCCGTCCTTGCGTGGATCGTCAGAGATGCTTCCCGTGAAATGTAATTAACTCCTTGTCTTGTGCACAGCGTGACTCTCGCACCACCGAGTGACCGACGGGGATGCACACACGCTGCTTGCACCACACACCTTGCAGACGCCCATCCGTGAGCCACCGTAATCCCCAACAGGCTGAAGCTCCCCGGCCCGCTGCCCTGCCGTGCACGGATCGCGTGCGCGATAGAGCCTTGAGTCTGAAAATGTGCAGCTTTTCCACTTCATATCTGAGAGCTGCTCACGTTGGTGTCCTGTCTGGCTACCCGCTGTACACCCATGGGAATTGCATCGGCTGTGCTGCCTTTGGGGTCCAGCCACCTCCTCTGCGAGCCCGTTCCAGGCTGTGGCTCACAGACATCATGTCCAGCGGCAGCAGAAACCCCAGCTGGGGTTTCTGAGGCTGGGGATGTGGCTATGCAATGCGAGGCTGTGACAGATGGACGGGGCTGACCTGCTCCCAGCACAGCCCAGCAGGTTAATGGGGAGCTGTGGAAGAGATTACAGCTTGCAGAGACAGGGTCACTGCCTGCCCCCTGCAACAGGAGCTGCTGTGAATGCTGCTGTGGAGGGAGCAGGCATGGTCAGCTGCTCTGGCTACTCACAGTGGCTGGCTGCAATTAATTTAGGTTCATTAACTCCCTTCTGGGCTTAGCTATATTATCTTGTTCCTATTCAAGGCCCACCCTGTGGCCTTTGCAGCACCAGCTCTGGCAGAGGAGGACCAGAATAGCAGTCAGACCGTTCTAGTTTAAATGCAAAAGACCCGTCTGCCATTTCCAGGAGCAACAGGGACATGGCCAGAGCCAAGTGACTGGGGGGAGTCTGGCATTTCAGTATTCCCTGCCTACTGCTCACTCACTATTATTCAGTCTCCGTGGGGTCCTGAGGGCTTTTTTGGATGCCCAGTGTTGGATCTGGCATGTACTTTTGCTCTTTGTAGCTGGAAATTTTTAGGACAAAAAGTGTGTTTACATATGGCTTGTGCTATAACTGCTACTAACTTGGTTAAATTAAAAACAGGTAATATTCAGGCTAGTAACTAATTTCTGCTGAATCTCAGGTGTCTGTCCCAAACCACAGAAGTGTTAGAGTTGTCAATGATTAGCAGCTGTGCATATGTTAATTCTCCTCCCCCTGCTTGAGAACAAAAGTCAGCTCCTATCCTCCAGTCCTAAGTGTCCCTCGGGGCGTGTTCACATGGCAGTGCAGGACCAGGCAGCGATGCTGGAGCTGGCTCAGGTACCCAGAGCAATCGCCCCATTAGCACCGCACTTAGCAAAGGGACGCTTTAATGTGACTCTGTTCAACATCAGCTCTGATGTTGCTGGTATTCATGTGTGCATTTAAAGACAGTACTGGAGGTCTGGACCGAAGCTTTATCCTCTCCCCCTCCTTTTAGTCTTGGCTCCAGGATTTCAGTGATGTCTTCAAGAACATCCTGGGATGATGCCGTCCCCACCTGCCTCCTTGGGGAGCATTTCCAGCAGCTCAGCAAGAGAGAAAGGCTCAGTGTTCATGAGTTATATCATTCTTTATATCATCGTTAAGAGTAGCAGGTATTGATGTACAATGCATCTGTCATCTTATTGTGCTTCCTATGAAAATGTGTGTACATAGTACAGATACCAGAGAGAATCCAACACTTTATACACTTGAAGGCATTCAGAGATCAGTAACAGAAAAAAAAAATGGCACAAGAACGAGGCCTAAATGCTATTAGATGGGTATCTACACTGATATGATGCATATATAGAGAGATATATATATATGTAC
>NW_009242678.1:0-3770 GCF_000690835.1 Fulmarus glacialis | reverse complement strand
TCTATGATTCTATGATTCTATGAAATATTCCACTTCATCTCTGGATGACTCTTGCGATCGTCTTTCATTTGTCATCTACTCTAATGTTAGTGTAAAAGACATTGCTTTTTTCCAAATAAAAAATTATTACCAAGTTAACCCCCCTGATTTCTTTTTAATAAACTGTTTCAAAAGTATATGCCATTTTTTCCTACAATTTAACTCTAAAAAACTCCCAATACATAAAATATACTATAATCAAAAAGTTACCAATAAACTACTGCTGTTCTAATTTTTCCAAAAAGGACTGTAGTATAAATGCCAGAAAAGTTACAACAAAAAAAAAAATTCCTCCATCCATTTCTTTTTATTTATCTCTTTTGTTATCTTTCCCTTAAGTTATCTCTAGTGACAGCATCTATGACATTAAAACTTTCCAAGAGCAGTAGCATCAGAAATTTACTTGTTCTTAACCCATTTTTTTCTTTATATTCTTCCATTATAACCACTTCTTCAGCTTCCCCTAGAAGTTCATCGTGAATTTGAAATCACAAAGAGGAAAAGCTTAACATTTTATTTTTATTGCCACTGAAATATCACATTCAAAGCCTGAGTTCAAGAAGATCAAATAATGCCATTATGGTAAATATCTCACATTATCAGACATTTTGATAGCACTTATTTGGGAAGGCTGGCATAATTTATGACATGTCCTAGTCTTTCCTCTCCTTTGTACTCATCGCGGGACAAAAGGAGCATTGCCTCCGAGAATATGATGACCTAATGGGAACAGACCTTCAGCATTCATCTTCACTTTTATAGTTGCAATGTCACCTTTTGCAATTTCTATACAATGCTCTTCAGATTGGGAGCCACAAGCTTATCTCTTTTTCATTAATATTTTTGATGCTGTGTATTTTGTTTAGAAACACAGTATTCACGCCTGAGAAGAAAGCATGAAGTTAAAAGAGATTATTTTGTGGAATTAATTTTGATCCTGTCATCAATGAGACAAGTGCCTAAGAGGGAAAAAATGACAATTTCTTAAATGTTCTTGATACAATCAATGTCCTAATCACCACTGCTGTGTCTTACTTTCATTCAGACTTATCTATCCATCATCCATCATTCCATTCTTTTAGAATGCCTTAAGATAATCTGTTTCATTTCACCAGCAGGTAACAGAGGAATGAAAAGTAGCTCAGCTTATCCTGGCCAGATAAAAGCCATACCCTGTAAGGATCCAGCTACTTCTACTTCCATTAAAATAAGCTTAATTAATTTAAATGTAACATTTTCAGAATAAGCTTTGTACACAGTTGACCTTGCTCTCTGAAACAACCTTTTACACCATCCTGCTTGAATCACACAAATTGTCTCCTCTGTCCATTCAATTCCCTACGGCTATGATTCTCCCTTTTCATATCCTGTCCTTATCAGCTGCCCAACTACAAATACATCTCATAAATTATACTGTCTCAAAGAACCATAGTATAATTTTCTACTGTTGCTGTAAACTACAGGTTAAAAGTACAACTGAAAAAATGTATGGAAATCTAGTTATATACTAAATATTTAATTCACCTTCTTGTGAGATAATATGAATATATTACACGACTGAAAGATTCTTGTTCTTTTAGGAATTATTTCCTCTTTTTCTTTATTCATCATCGCACCCCCACCACCCCCAAAATAAAAAACAAACAAAGAAAAAAGTAGGTGTACTTTAAAATAACCTACGAAATTCAAGTTATTCCTTCTAGGAAAAAGAAAAGGAAAAGCAGGTATAATTGTTCCTGAAATTAAAAAGATCAATTAGACAAATTACTCTTAATTTTTTCACCACAGAAGAACATAATATATGGATAAGTTTTACTAGGAATATAAAACTGTACAAAGCCAACTTTCTGCTATAAGAGACAATTCAACATTTTTGTGCCTTTCATTATTAAACAAGAAGGAGCACTAACTTATTTACCAAACATTTATACACTCTCTAACTCCTTCTCCTCAAATGCGGTAATTACTAAAGTGTTTAAACGTAAAATTACACATAACAGCTTTAAAATTTTATATAAATCATTTCACTCACGATTCTATTTTTGCATTCAAAATCAGAAATTCCCTATGACTGCCGGCCAGCAAAATTTCAAAGTAACTTCAATTCTAACAAAGTGATGTTGCTTTGGAGGTTACATGCATTACCTGCCTTTCCCACCGTCCACTTTCTGCTTTCCAGTGTCTGCTGGTTTTCCAGCCAGATCTGATAGCGCCAGAGTCCACTTCTAATCTCACCTCTTACAGAGACCTGACTCACTCAGACTTGCCAAGCCACACAATTCAATCTGAAATGGGATTTGTCACACAGGATTTTTTCATGTAGTACAGAGAAAGCTTAACACTGCACACTGCTGATCGAACAGCACATTGCAGCATCTAACTATACAAAAGCCTGAATCCAAAAAATCTGAATCCTGGCTCCTGTTTACAAGCATCTGATGAGTTCTTCATGCATTTGCCTATAAGTTACCATTTCCTATTACACACCATTAGGCAGGAGTGGTTAATTAGTTTTTCCCATATGCCAGCACGTATATAAATTCCAATTGTTAGCAGTGTTATATCATCAGTTTACACAAATTACCTTTAAATCCAATATTTGCCTATCTTCTGGTCTGCATATCCCTCCAGACAACAGCATATATGTTTTGAAGGACTTTGTTAGTTCTTTGAAGAGATATATGCTTCTTGATACTTAACCAAATATTTAAGTTGTCATCACTTGCCTCACCAAGATCTTCACTACTTCATCTGAAAAACTACATAATTTGTCCTAAGCTCACATATAGTAATCGAAGGACACAATAATGCTGTTTCACATATAACATTATTTCTGATCAATGCAATACTAAAACTCATGAACCTAAGAGCGCTGGATGGAATTTCCAGATAAGGCTAACAGCACTTCCAATTTCACTACAACAACGTAAAAGGCATAGCATCCTTGCACTTCAAGTCACCGAAATCTCCATTTATTGAATTCTTACTCTTACTCTTCCCTTGTGGTGTAAAACAGAAAAGCAAAAACCATACTTCCAAAAAGAACCTGGTTGAAGGAGAAAGAGAAGAAGGAAACCAATCTCTTGTTCCTTTGTACAAATGGTAGCAAGTACTAAATATTGAATAGTTATGGCATGGTCTACATTTCAATCTGGCAGAATAGGATCTATGCCTGGTCCGACCACTGTTTAGAAACACTAGCACCTGACTGCGTGGTCATACCACAATACTAAGTTCAGCTTGTTGGAGGAATATGTTTGCCCAAGGACAGTCCCAAGCTATGACAATTTCTACCATTTTCAGACCAAAAGTGTATCACCGCTTCCCATCTAGAAAACAAGTAGTGCCATCTGCCACCTGGGTGATTACATCTTACCCCTTGAATCTCACCTTGAAATGTGGTCTGGCTTACTGCCACCGTTTGGCATAATCAATGTCAAAGAGCAGGTAAAAACAGAACCTACAAAAAGTATTTGAAAATGTCATACTTCAGACAGACATATTACCTTAACAGTTTCATCTTTATCAAAAAAAAAAGGAATTTTATTTGATTAATGGCTCCACCGGCCATGGTGGAATCCTCCAGGCACAGAACACACACTTGCCTTCATACTGGTGCCATAGCTTGATTGTGTAGGTAGCTACTTTTTTTTTTTTTTAATAACCTGGGTATTGACTCCATGGGTAATTCAGGTAGTTCGTACATAGAATCATAGAATCACAGAATCATT
>NW_009242677.1:0-3770 GCF_000690835.1 Fulmarus glacialis | reverse complement strand
GCATCCAGTAAAGGATGGAGAACCTTGTACCTGAATGGCCCATGAAACCCATTTCTGCTAGCCTAGGCCTCTCTGGAGGTCACGGTACAACTGGGAATCAAGATGCTGAGGTCTGGACATGGCAGCAGGGGAGACATGGAATGACAGTAGCATATGACCTGAGATGGTCTTGGTAAACTTGACCAGCACGCCCACAAGACTCTTCAGATGAAAGGAAACCTTAAACTGCTCCTTAACCTGTTGTTAGGATGTAATGCATGCAGGTTAGCCCCATCTTTCTCAATACAAGCTCTCCCTTTCTTAATCTCATACACCCCCAAATTGATTCCCCTCCATTGGCACTTCCCTGACTTCCATAGAAGCAAAGACATGCCCAGCTTGCAATTATACTAAGATAAATATCAAAGTGAGCACCTGTTGGACACTTGAATGTGTCACATTTTTCCAGATTTTGACTTGAGGTGTTTGCTTACCTGAGAGCAACTAATTCCAGTAACCAGTGAATTCGAACTTGTTCAATGCCGCCATGAGGAACAGAAGAAACGTAGGCAAGGTTCATCTCTTGGTCTTTGCTCAGGTCAAACAGGTCAGCACGGCTGTGAGGTAAAGGAGGGCTTCAGGAAAGGAGGGACAGAAAAGAAACAACACATTGCAACATTAACTAGCAGCTCTACCAGGTATCCGAAGATCCTTATGCTAAGTCCCTAAACCACCTGCAAGATCCTCTCTGGCATGAGGAACACTGCCTAACATGAGATGGAAGCAAAATGGAGTTGCAGGTTATTTGGGGCTAACTGGCTACACGTGTAGTTTGGCAAAGCGCAACACAACTCAGGTACACCTCATTGCCATGCTCAAAGGAAAGTATTACAAGCTGGCATTGCTGCACAGATAGCAACCTCAGGCAGCAGCAGCCAGAAGAAGCTATACCATGGCAGTCATCTTGTCTCTGAGTAACTAATAACGGAGCTCAGTGTCTTTTAGGCTTTGGAGTGGAAGTCAGACTTGCTGTGGTCTGTAGTAAGACAAATATGGGCTTGATCTTTCTGCTGAAGTCCATGCAATGACATCAACTCTTGCTCTGCTGTGGAAGCTACACTTGTTAGAAGCAGAATTAGACCCTCAGAGCCTCCACATTCTTCGGCCATGTTCAACTCACCCCTAAGCATAAGGAAGCACAGGAGTATGTGGCTTGAGGTTTCTATGCTTGATGCTGCAAGCAGTTTAACTTGCTCATGGCTATACAGCAATGATCATGTTAACATCACTTTGGTGTCTACTTATTCCACTGAAATTAACATAACACTGGGGCAAATTTCTGCTGTCTCTATCTCCACAGATAAATAGCTGCGAGATGGAGGGAGATCTCACCCCCACCCTCCACAAGTCAGATACGCTGCCCAGTTCACTGGGTTTGGGCATGGCTCATTAAGTCTCCTGGTAATGTGCAAATTCAGAATGTTAAACCATTTGTATTACAAGAAAGATAAAAAAACATTGTCCCCAAGGTTTGGTAAAATGCTTCCATGTGTCTTCACATTGCAAGGAGAGATGACTTGTGCTCTAACTACAGAGTGTATACTAACTGTATAAGTGAAAAACTAATATAGTTGATGCTTTGCCTACTGTGATCTGTCTCCTCTGATGGGTGGATCAGCTCTGTGCTGACTGTAACTATGCTGGGAAGAGTCATACTGTCATCCTCTTGTCCTCTGTCCCCCTTCACATATTCATCCCACCTCCAAATACCCCATTGAATGAATCTGCTACTGTATAACCATCTGTGCATAAAGGGGGAAAAGCCTGACCCCACCTGGACAAGAACTTGATGCAATTTTTGTCCTAGCTAAGACACTGCCTATTACTCCATCTCCTGCATCCTTATTTGAAAGTACAAGTCTTGACACAGATTACACCCTTGTTGAGCTTCATACAAAGCAGCCAGCATATGGGAGCCCCTCTGTGCAACTTCACCAGCGTACAAGGCACTTAAAAATCACCTCCCTGAGATTGCTTCAAGTCACACAAGTGAGACTGAGAAGTTACCAATTCCACTCTTACTAAAAATGATTCAGCTATTTGGGTCTTTTTAATTGTTCTCGGACAAAGGCAATGTTAACTGCTCATTTTTGAAGGAGTGCTTTACTACTGCTCTGAGATTCAAACCTGCTTCAGTCCAAGCAGTGGCAAAGATGGAAGTCAAGGCATAAAGCAGTCACATATTTTTGCTTAGTCCATGCTGAATAAATTGGCTGAAATTCACACTCTGCTAGAGAGAAATCTAGCAGAAACCATGACAAGATACAAAAGAAAGCTGGCAGAACCATGGGTTTTGTCAGTGGTAGTATCAGTATCTGTCCTTTCCTGTTCTGAGTGGAAAGTGCCCATTCAAGAGAACATCAAGCCTTGCAGACTCCCAGGCTTTATCAACTACTGATCCACAGCTGTGCATTTGCGCAACTGTCTGAAACTGTGATGTAGAAAAGAAGCTTTAACAACTGGAACCCAGCCCTGTCACAGTGTGAGCTTTCAAGGGAGCTGGGATCCTACAGCTTGAGAAACAGCAGCGTTGGCCAGGCGTTATAAATCAAATAGCTGCTGACCCATGGAGAGCCTCTGCCCCTGCTGTTGCTCCTCTGCCTTCCCCTCACATGCTTTTCGTATTTGCAGCTTTCCAAAGTTTATTTCACACAATCAAAATCATGGGTGTTTCTTGGGCTGCAGTTTAAATGCGCAAAACATACCATTTTTTAAGGCAGTTTTTCCATTAATGTTTCCTAACATTACAAGCAAAAATTAAAACAAAAAACGAAGCAGCAAATTAAAAAAAAAATCCAGAAAGCCCAAACATTTCTTTTCATCATAATGTAATTTAGGCCCTGTCCTGTTTTTCCTACCAACATGGAAAACCAATGGAAAATTCTGCAAGTTTTGTCTTAGACTACCTTTATGCATTATACAAAAAAAAGTGCGCAAATTCCTTTTCATCCAAAGTACACACTGCTGATTTCATCCCTGTTGCAACTCTTTTTCCTGTTATTTAATCCACTGCAAACCTAAATGCAGGAGGTCATAATCAGTTTAGAGTAAGATACGAACATGGCTGAGGAATGTACCGTCTCTTGCTTTTGAGCCTCCTAGAAGCCTTCACAAATCTCACAAAACTTGAAGGCTGTCCAACCCCAGGTAGCTCAGCAAGACTGGGCTTTCTTCGAGAAGGAAAGCACTACCTGGATATGAAGCAGTGGAGCTGGGATTTATCCATGCTCCCACCCACCCCCCAGACTCACTGGCCACATCAGGAAGACGGTGCATGTTGAAAGCATCTTGCAAGAAGAACAAACTCCTAGAACTGACAGGCTTTGCCTGGGCCTATTTAGGGACCGTGACAATGGAAACACTGAAAAGGAAAGGGAATGAGTTCAGAGTATCGACGTACGTGCTGCACTGGGGAAGAGGAAGGACTTCCTATGTCCGAGGGCCCTGAGGCGGGGGAGCAAGTCAGAGAGGGGATGTCGCCTGGCCCTTTCTTGTGATCCGCTTTGTTTACGTTAACTGGCCACGTCCCACGACCAGCTCCACGCCAGTAACACGCTAAGCAGCAAAGGGCAGCAAGGCGCCCTGATCCCACAGCAGCAGGCCCGGAAAAGCCCAGGTTCCTCCGGAAAGGCCGCCTCCTCACACCCTGGGGATCCTTTGCTTGAGGAGGGCGAGAGGCAGCGGCTCTCACCCCGGCTGCTTCCCGTCAGCGGTGCGTGGCCTGCTGCCGG
>NW_009242676.1:0-3769 GCF_000690835.1 Fulmarus glacialis | reverse complement strand
CTATCCCAGCCAAAACCAGCACAGGGTTATAAACACAAAGATTCTCCGCAGCATTTGCAAAGGAGTTACGTGCCAGGTTGAAAGTCTTTTTACATCAAACATTTCTTATCACGTCTTCTACCACCCTCATTCTGATTTTCATCTTCAACCAATATGTAAACACGAGCGTAATCTGTCATATCTGGGCTGAGGTTCAACTTGCTTTAAATTAACTTCCCTCCAGGGAGGTGTGCGGTGCTGCCCTGATGTACAGCAGCAGGGAGACTGGCCCTTGGGTAGGAAAGGTACAAAGCCGGGCACCCAAATCCTGTTGGAAATAACCTGTGTACCCCACTCCTGCTCTCTCTCACATTGTGCTTAATTGCAAAGCTGTGATGTGTGAGATAGGCAGATATAGGGTCTGTATCTGGTATAGGGAAGCAAGATGTCTGCGGTGGAGTAGCTGTGCACGCTAACACATTTACTTGTCATTATGAAGTGCAGCAGAGCAGATAAAACCATTAGATATTTAAAAATTAGTTAATGCTAGGATGCAATGATTTGGACATTTGTAATGCTGCTTTAAATTGGATCAATATTTTCCAGTTCATTTTGCTGTAGATTTTTAACTCTGCTATTGCACTTGAGCTCCGTGCTCTGAGCAGCAGGTAAGCTAGCAGACATAGGAAAGATTTCTGCGGGGATGTGACCAGTTGTATTTCAGGAAGTGCATCAACTCCTGGAGACTCTCTAGGCACCATCTCTTTTATTCAAGAGAGCTTAATTGTCATCCAGGACATCTGGGACGATCTCTCAGGGGCTTGTGTTGACAGAACATTAACTAACACGCGAAAGCTCTGGGATCCCATGACATGATCCATCACTGAGTAAAGACAAGTTGCCTGTATCACATAGGATGAATTCATCGAGGAGCCAAATCATTAGCATAGAAAGGTCATCTACTTGTCTGTCATTATCGTGTGAGGCAGATAGTCTATAATGTGTGTAGGAGTTCCCCACGGAGCGGCAATCAGTCCCTCACTACGCTATTTCATTGTTCTTTTTAAAGCTGGTGAAGAGCTTTCTCATTGAAATCTGCAGCTGTAAACACCTAAAAGGAAATGTATAAATCTTGGCTACTTCTGTCTTCTGTATATAAGCATGAACACCCTGGGATAAAAAACGTTCCTTGCATGAGTATTATGGATCTCCACTGGACACAGTCAGACCTACAGGTTTGAAATGGACCTTATATTGCTTGTAGCGAGATAAGATTTTAGTTTTAAATAGCAGAAGTCTGCATCTGAAACAAAAACTCTATTGTATTTTCCTGCCTGGTTATACCAAGAGCTGTGCCGTGTAGTTTAACCATGTGTCTGTAGGCATCCACCAACAAATGTCAATACTGCTGATTCCTCTGGCTGTATCCCCCAGAAGGTCAGGTAAATCTTGCCAAGCAAGCACTAGCTGGACAATTCTTTTCACCTCATTAGCCAACCTGCTGAATCTGCAAATAACATCAAGAAAATGCCCCAAAAGCAACATATTTTGGAACTGGACAAAAAATCAATCATTTTGCTCCGTCAGTGGTGAGCGTATGGTTTATGTTGTTCCATTGCGAGCTTGGATATAATCCCATTAGGCACTTGAAAAACACAAAACCAGCCCAGCTGTGAATATTATTTTATTGTGACTCGGGCTTTGCATGTTTGCAGGTTCTCCACTCTTTTCCATTGTGCTTGATTTCCAGTGATGCTCGAAACACGAGCTGCTCTCTGTCACCTCCTTCTCCACGCACTTCTCCCCAAGGGTGGCATCTGGTTTCTGGGCCAGCACACCTCTGCCCTCTCCTACCTTGAGTCCGTAGCTGCCTCTGCAGCTGAGAGCAGAAAATCAGTGGTAAATTGTACATGGACAAGTAAGTCTTTAGTGTGTCCTTGAAACGCTCTCTTGGGCAGTGCTTCTTCCCCCTGCATGCCAGTTCACTGCGCATGGGCTGCTTGGGCTTTCATGCATGGCTCGCCTGAACGATAGAGTTATCACACGATAATAAAGCTGCATATTTCAGCTGGTCTGAGGCTAGGCTGAAAACTTGACCCTAAACATCAATGACGCATGTCTATAGTGGTAGTATTTCACCGACTTTATGGGAAGACCTTGGAGGCTTTATAGTGCATCCTCTCAGAGGCAAACTGTCCTGCCTGCCTTTGTGATAACCTTGTCGGCAAACAGATCTATAGCACCTCATATTATTTCATTTCAGAGGTTCCCACTCAGAAAAGAGGCACTGAAAATCCATAACAATTGAAATATAGTAGAATTTGAACCAAGGTCGCGCTAGCTTGAGAGATGACCTGCTGTGTTCAAAATTAACCTCACCCAATGCATGTGCTGCTCGGTTTACAAGTGATGCTCTGAACCCCTGATATTCAGAGTAACGAAAAGAGAAATGTTTGCAAGAAAGGGTGGACTGGTGGATGTGAAGGGCAGAAGGAAGCCATATGATCAGTTCATCTATCCTCACGAGTAAAACAGCCCAGCAAACACCACTCTGAAATTCCTCTGGTAAGATCATACATACTTCTCTGAGCTCAGTTTACCTCTCAGAGGAGTCAGGACAAAATCCAGAAAAAAAAAATTCCTATTGACCTCAATAGAGCCAAATTTCCAAGGTGCCTTGGGGCAGAACAAAAAAAAAATCTATGTTTTTCTGTGTTATAAACATGACTGCATCGCTGCCCCTGCCCAGCAAGCAGGGGCTGGTTGGTTGTGTGAGCTCCATTAACATGCTATCGGCATTTTATGCACAGAAAAGGTGACCTATTGCTTTGCCTGTTAATAGACCTTCTACCCGGGAATGTTTCTATAAGCCAGCTAAAAAGTTAGCCAGCTTTCTCTGTTCAGAGTTGCACCAGTTGACCTCGGAGTGTTATTTTTCGAAGGATTTTGCAAACCTATTGCAGAACAGCTGCGTGATGTACTTCTATCAGTTTTGTCCTAATTGACATCGACTACAAACAGGCTTAGCCTCAGCCGAAATAAGTGCTCTTACGCTGGGGGAGGCTATGTGCAAGGCTGTGTGCAACGAAACTGGTTCCAGTTCTGCTGTGGTCAAGTTCCTGGTTAAAAGACAGAGGTTTTTGTAAAATGCACAAAGGCGGCACGGAGGGATGCGGGAGGGACTGTGAGTAATTGGCTGGAGATATCTACATTTAAAGGAAATGAGGGCGATTGGGTTTCTTGGTGTATTAACTGTCTTCAAAAGAGAGAGCTAATGCTGCTTGAAAGTTTTCTAAAAATGCAAGTTCGTCAAAATGGAAATTTTCTACAGGAGTGTGTCCACTTCAACAAGGGTTGAGTCTGAAAACACTCTGAAACGAAAAGCTCGGTGGCAGCAAACCCTTCCAGCTTGACATCACTGGACCGGAGCAGTCAGAGTTAGTTTCCAAATTATTTTTTGGCTTCACAACCAGAGCATGTTTTTTTATCGTTGAAGGCAATATGTGCAGCCCTTCGGTCCCCTTGAAACAGCAGCTCTGATAGACCTAATCCCCTTTCTAATTCACTCTGGCAGAAAAATTTGGAATTATTCTACCTAGAGCCTAAGTCCGTGTTAATATTTTTAATTTCAGTCGTTTCTGATTCCAACACTATCTGGTCAACCCAATCCCCTGAACACCGCACCGATCGTCCAGACGGACGCCGCTGGCGCCGGGCTTTGCCGAAGCCACCGTGGATCCGGCCGCTTGCGGGGCACCGGCACGCTGGCAGGGGCTCTGCACCCCGCGGG
>NW_009242675.1:0-3769 GCF_000690835.1 Fulmarus glacialis | reverse complement strand
TAGAGGTCTTTTCCAACCTTAATTACTCTGTGATTCTGTGAAAATGTGAACGATTGTGTTACAAAGGCAATACTAGACTAGAAGAGGGAAAAAGGCTGTAAGTGTAATAGTCTCTTTGATCAAAACACCTGAAATTTGGTTAAACATTAAGGAGACAAAGAATGCAATGCTCTATGGAGAACATATGTTACAAATAGAATTGAATGGCAAAAGGAAGCTAGCTCATCTACCAAGTGGAAAAATGCAGGTAGTTTCAAAGAAGAAACAAAGGTACAAGTTAGAGAAGTTTACAAAAGGATTCAGTGGGAATGTTTGAGTAGCTGATGGGAAGACAAGAATTATATTTAGAACTGACTTTACAGCTTAAGTAAGGAGAAAATATACTAAACTTAAAGAGTAGCTTGTTGAAAAATTAGGTAGAATATATACTAAAATTATCCACAAAAAAGATTTCTAAAAAGTTACTAAGACAACTCATGTGAAGCTATTCACTAGGGGTGACAGTCATGACAAAAACCTGATTTGGAAGAAGAAACACCTCTTTACTTATGGAATCTGGCACTCATGACATATCCAGTGAACCAATACTGCAATCACATCCACTACTGTAGAAGAGCTATGAGAAGAGAAAGGGGTAATAAAAAATCCAAACACTTCTTGAAAGTCAGCTTTATCCACCAAAAAACATACACAGAATCTTTCAGGGGAGAAAAAAGTAATCTGAGTATTTTAGCAAAATGTTCCCTTAAAACAGTTGTTCCTTTAGAGAAGAGAGAACTACTGCTTCCAAGCAGGGCATTGCTTAATTTCTACCACATTATTATCCAGTAATAATAATGTGGATAAACACCTAATACTAACAAAAAGAACTGCATACAATCTCTAACGATTGCCAAAACACTTTTTCTGTTTTACCTTGGTAGATGTCACGGAAGGAAATGGAACATCAAAAACGTGATACTGCTAAGCTCAATTCATTAGTAGACCAAGTACAGCATAGGCTGTGTCAAAGGGAATGTTTCACTCACAGCTGCGTCATTACACACACACACACACATCACTGACAAGGACATGCCTGAGTTACCACTTCTGTGAGATGGCATAGCTGAGCCAGAGGAAGGCATCTCTCCCACGACCAGTCTCTATCACCCCATAGGTCATGGTTCAGCTCCCACATGTAATGGTGCCACCTTGGCCATTGGCTTCAATGTGGGGTCTGAAAGCTGCATACCAACACTCCCCCAATCTCTGCCTCTGAAGGCCTTCACAGATGTCAGCCCAGGACACCAGTGTGAGCAGCCCATGTAGACATCCTGGTGCATCTTTCCAGCAACTTCAGGTAATGCTGTCCTGTGATACGCTGGTCCATGGCCCAAACCATGGCTCATAGTCTGATCCTGTTCACATTGTCCTCTTGGCCATGGCTTATTATACTCATCACGGTTTGCATTGCACTGAGCGCTCGGTCAAGGCAAGGTCATCAAACTCCCATGTCAGTAGAGGACCTCTGTGAAAAATCCAAGCTTCCTGTAAAATAAGGATTAGGAAAATGGGTAACAATGAACTATCATAACCTCATTCTTCTGTGGATTAGAAGACAGAAAAGCAACTAGAACACATTCAAAGGACCAACACGTTGGAATATAGACAGACTTCCAAAATAAACACATATGACTGGAACAAGATTTTCAAAAGAATTTAAGTCTTGTTTAGGCAATAGACAATGTAATCAGATTTCTTCGAAATCTCAAATGTTGGATGTCGAATTATTTAGAGAACTTGTGATGTAAGAGTCCCAAAGAGAACTGCCATTTACTGACGATTGTCTTAAATATAAGCACCTAAATAGAGCTGAGCCATTAAAAAAATTGCTATAAATTTTGCATGATGAATATTAGAGAGTCTGTCAGACAACATATAACTCTTGCTAAACTGCATTTCAGAAACATGACCATCAGCCTCACTGTAGTCAAGTTTTAGTTTGCGTCTGAATGCCTTTTTTCTATAGGTGCTGAAGAACTTAATGTCAGAACATTAATTTTGGGTGGTGGTGAGTATCAGTCCAGAATAATAATGTTTCATTGAAGATCAGTCTATGTTAAATAAAATTGTGACATAAACTTGCATAAAATTAATAAGCGCTGTCTGGTCCATTTATGACCCACACTGAATTTGAAACTGATTTCATTTCATTTATTCTTCAGCCTTTCAAACTTGTTTCATGACAACCTGTTATCTACTGTAGAAACCTGTGGAGCTGATTATATAAATTGTTTGTGCATTTTATATTCATCTACCTTCCGTTTCTTGAGGCAATGTAGGTTTTTTTGAAGATTAATGAATAAACAATCAGCTAGTACTGGCTGAGTAGCACATATTGTTGAGGTTTCCTTATGTATGATAGGATCATTATGCCTTACTCCATTTCAAGTTTACAACTCTAGGTAATATACTTTATTAGGGTTTTTTATTAATATTTTTCTAATGAATAAATTATTTTGACTGAAGAAACTGTCATTCTTGCACTCCAGTTAGTACAGTATTGAGTTTAATACATTTGGTTTAAGAAGTCTAAAATTTCTGTGGTAGTAAGTCATCCTAGAGAAGAGTTGCAATGGCATGAATTAGCAACAAACTTCTGTCCACTGAAAGTCCCAGCAGTCATCATCACAGCCCGATCATTAATAAAGAGTGTGTAGTGGCTCACTGCACCTTCCAGCTGATAGCTTCCAACAGTTAGACTTTCAGCACATCTAAAGTAAGTCTGGGTAGTTTCCATAGGGGATAAAACTCATGGTAGATAGCAGAAGTGCCATGATTTCTCAGGAAGAAATATAAAGGGAAGGACAAAGTGATTTATGTTTATTACAATCTCTCATAGGAGATTGTAAGCATTTCTAAGCCCAGCTTAGAATCTTTTCATATAACACATTGATTTCTATGAGACTAAATACTGAGAAAGCCTTCTCAATTATTCTGAGATTTTATTTTGAGTAAAAAAGTGTCACCTGATTTTATGAGGCTAATACTCCCCTTTGAAAACCCTCGTAATCCTGCTTATATTTGGGCATCATGAAAAATACAAGATAGGTCTCAAAGAAATAATTAATATACAGGAGGCCTGAAAGAAATCAAGATATATATCTTAATATCACACTAGAAAGTCCACCCAAGCCCTGAAATTTTCTGTGAGTCTGTGAAAACTTTTAGAGAAGTTCAATGCATGGCAATAATAGTCATTATATTTGTTATCTGCATCATATTATTACTGCTGAATAGAATCCTATGTATGTAACAAATCTTACTAATCCTCAGAGAAAGAAATGCTCCTCAGAATATTTAATGAACTGCTGTACACTTCAGACTTATATCAGTATTTCCAGGCCTAAGGAAAAATCACAAAACCCCTTAAGTAAGATTCCTCACATCTGTGATTTGCTAAAATGCAGCAAGTATAAATATAAACTAAGTAGCCTTTGTCTGTCTCCAAGTTCCTGAGCTTCATTTTTTTTCCAATTTATTTTCTTCAGATAGTCAATTTTTATTTTTTCTTTAATTTGGTAAGCTTTAAGTAGTAGTATGGTAAGTCTTGATTTCAGGATCTGGAAAGTAGAATGAACAATAATCTTTCAAGAATTGGCTTATCTGGATGACTAGGTGCAATACCTTCTTGAAAACACTGTGAAATTTTAGAGCTTGTTTTTCAGTGGCAATAGCTGTATGCGAATTTTTAGTTATAGATCACAGAATCACAGAATCACAGAATCAC
>NW_009242674.1:0-3769 GCF_000690835.1 Fulmarus glacialis | reverse complement strand
CAGCCCTTCTTGTAGATAGGTGTCACATTGGTTAGCCTGCAGTCGTCTGAGACCCCAAGATGAAGGTTTCCACAGAATATAGCAATTTATTGGTAAGGTAGAATATCCTATTTTGAGTCAAAATTACTAGTGAACCACGGCCTGCTTTGGCTTCCAAAGGGACTTGAAAAGCTGTTTTAAGCTTTTGCTTTCCACTAGCATATGAGAGGTGTTCACAAGTTTCTTAATGATGATTTATTAATATTGGAATTCACTCCCCTTCCACAACTTGTCCAAAATAACCTCCACTTGTTCCCCAATGAACAGCCCAGAATGTTTCTTCTGACGAAGGTGTTTCTAATGAGACATATGCAAAAAAACTTAGGGGAAGTTCACTTGTTTTTGTTCTACTGTGAAGCTTGTTGGCTGTGCGTAAAGAAGGCTTTTATGTTTCTTAAGGTTTGTGTATTGTATATTTAATTGATGGAAGCACACTCAAAACCTTGATTAGACATCCTTTTACATAGGCTGTTGAAATAGCGACAACCTATTTATTTACCTGATTCACAGTGAAGAATTACAAACATTTCATACCTTCTGTTTTTTTATTACTGTCTAATTCAACAAGATTCATACCATATATTTAACTTGTCCCCTCTTCTTAAGTGCCTTATCAACCTAAGGCATATGCATTTTCCAAAAATTCTTCACTTACCCTATCCTTTCACATTTTTCAGTGGACCTATTATTTTATGCACTAAATTGGAAGAGTAATTTTTAGCACGTTGCATGAAGATTTAATTGTACAACACTCATTAAAGCTAATGGAGATTGTATTGTTAAATCACACTGTGCAGAACATTCCGTATTCCCTTAAGTGTCCTTATGTTGCCGGGCTGAGAAGAGGCTGCACTGCCAGAGACATGTGCGCATCTATTTCAGTGAGGATCTGTCTAGCAGGCTTAATTTCGTTTTCAGGTCTGAGCCCAAAGCCCTTGAATAACTGGTCTCATATGTGTAATCAAACTAAACCAGGCCTTTTGAGTTCAGGAGAAGAATTAGTAAATGAAATGGCCACATTTAGTTCAAATTAGCAATATATTGCCTTTCTGTGGGATTTGGTCAAAGAGAAAAGGTAACCTGTAACAACTTGCAGACATGGTCCGTTCATGTGTGCTAACAGTCACTTCTGTAAAGCCTAGCAAGTGCATTTTAAATGGTTGGAGCAGATGAACTGTTTGGATCTAACATTGTCCAAGGCTGACTTCATTCTTTCCTACCCTTTTCAATAGGTTTTTTGGTATTTTTATTTACTTTACAATTTTCAGTACAAATTTGGCCCTTAAAATACTGTTTTATTCAACTAAGGGCTGAGATGAAAAGTTAGTTTTGCTTTATGTCATCTTTGTAGGGCAAGATATTTTATGCTGATTTCAAATTAATCTGAATTATTGCTAATCTCTTTCACTGCAGAAATAAAACTTAAAAATGAACCCCCTTCGATATGTATGTGGAAGTATTACTTTTCATTTCATCTACAGTAAATACTGACTTTCACCTTTCTATTAAGAGGAATCACCTGAAATTTATATCAATAGATAGATAGATCAGTGGATTGATCAATCAATCTTTTCAGGCATTTTCACATGCTTGATGTTGAATATTTACTGTAAGATCTCAATTTAAAAATCTGTTGTAACCCTGGAACAAAATCAGTTCCCTAGAAGAAAAAGTAAACACATAATAGCAAAAAAATAATCATCTTGATTGTGACTGTACAGTTTTTAGCACGGAACTATACCACTCAGGATACCATTTCCACTAAGATCAACAAGGGGGTACTATGGTACTTTTTTAACGTGCCCACTAGTAACCTCTCATGACCAATTCCTGCCTGCCCTGCTAAGGAACTCTTTTGAGACTGAAAGGAAGAATGGGCAGAAGAAGTGGGGAAACAAGCTCTACTGCCCTGCTTGACCTAAGTCTGCTCTCCCTCCCACCCCAGGTTACCAGTATTATACGACCTCTAAAGGAGTGAAATTTGCCACCTCCCCTGCTGCGCTATAAAACATATGGAAGTCTACCATACGTAGAAAAGTAGCACGATGGTCAAAGGACAAACATGCTATCTTACTAAAGAAGGCAAAAGCATTCTGTACTGAGCTTAGAGAAATGAAAGCTAGGGATAGACATGATTGCTGTGTATCGATTAGGTAAGCTCAGGAGACTGCTTAAGATGCACATTTTCCCCAAGAGCAAAGGAGCTATTGAAATGCCATCTCTTGTAGGTTTGTTTTCTTCCATTTCCGTTTTGCAGTACCCACCAACATCATGCTTGCTATACCTCAATTTTCCCTCCTATAATATCTGCTGAGGCTCCTACTGCAATCTTTCTACCTCTTCCTGCCTCTCCACCCTTTCTTCTCCCTCCCATAGCTCTCTCACTGGTACCTTGCAGCCCCCTTGTACAGACTTTATACACCTTCTTGCTGACGTGGGCAAAGCAGCATGTTAGGATTAATGCAGACATGCTGACAGGCTTCTGTCAAACACAGTGAAAAAGGGCTGAGCTTCTTCTGCTCTGGTCTGGTGGCAGGAGCCTTTCACCTCTAGCAAGCTATTGACTTTCTACCAGGACTAGTAGGAGTCTGCTGTCTGCTAGACAGCCCGCTGTCTCCCATCATATTTTCTTGAAAGTCTCCAGAAGTTCAAAACAGAAAACCCTGTCACACAAGTCTCGGTCTCTCTGGAAAACATCCTAAAAAAAGAATATAATGTTACAACAACATTAGGAAATAAACCAATCAAGAATACGTTTTAGGCTGGAAATGACAGGAAAGTTTTAATTTTTTAGGGTAGGATTTGAAGGCAGCCTTCTGACACGAGTTGTGCAGAAAAAGAAATAAGTATTTAAGGTGTAGCTTGATAACATTTCTAAAAAGCAAGCTTTGCACGATGTGGCAGAAGACAAGATGTGATATCCCAGGATGTTCCAATTTCATACTCTTCTGACATTTGCTCTGTAATTCAACATCTCCTTCTTAACATGTGCCATCCAGCACCATTAAAATAGAGGATGAAGCAAAAGATTATTGTCTCGTAATCTTAAATCATAAAATAGCAATTTCCAGGAGCAGATGAATTCAGAACTGATGAACCCATGGGTCCAGACCTTCACCTGGGGCGGGGTAGAAACACTGCACTTCTTACTAGGAAGCCAAAGAGCCAGCAGAGAGTCTTTTTCAAAGAACACTTTGAAATGTTGTGTGAAGTTTTTATTTCTCTGGATCCAGACTGTTTTTTGGCTTTGTTGTACCTTTTAACTGGCATAGGTACCAACTGCCACTAACTGCCAACTGCCATTAAAGCCTCATCTGAGTTGAGATATGTATCTTTAGCCTTCTTTGATTGTATTGAGCTTATGCCTGTCCTGAGTTCAGAAAGCAGATGAAACAGGAAATAGCCAGGAGGAATCAAAAACATTGAAGAAAAAGTCATAAGAATATGGTGTGCTTGGGTATCTTAATGACAGGCAACTGAAATGAATTTAAGTACTATCTAAGATTTCCTCTGCCAAAACTCTCTGTGTCAGAATTAATGGGTTTCTCTAGTTTTTCCTGTTCCTTATCTTGCATCCAGGATGACTCTTATGATCCCTGCCAGTTGTAGGGATACTGTTTTTCTTTTTAATTAAAAAAAAAAATCTCCCATGCACTTTTGTATATTTCTGTGCCCCTTAATAAAGAATTGAACAACTCTGGAATGGAAATCATAGAATCATAGAATCATT
>NW_009242673.1:0-3746 GCF_000690835.1 Fulmarus glacialis | reverse complement strand
AAAAAAAAAATAGATTGCTACCACAGAAGTTTAGGGAGTTTATATATATATAGATATAATTTCTACAGCTAGCATATAAAAAAGAGATACATGGCAACAGAACAAAACATTTCCATAGGGCTGGTAATACAACATTTCCTCTACATGTATCTTATACAAAGATGGGAAACCTTCTGGGACATCCAGATCCTCCACTGGATACAAATGAAGCCCATATAACAAGCTTAGACTTAGACACCTAACTGTGAGATATCTAGAGGAAATGACAAGTCCCCCCTTTGCTATTCACATGGGTTAATTTTTATATTTAACATAACATTTTAAAACTTTCAGGAAAAAAAACCTAGCTAAAACATTTGAAAATTCAAAAATTGAACAGATGAGCAGTCAGAAAGAGCGGAGATGAACAGCAGAATAATAAATCCGTATCAAAACACAACTATTAAAATTTTTGAAATTTTCCACTGAAAAGGTTTTATTTGCAGTTTTAATTTTCTAATTAAAACTTGAAAATTTTGGAAGTACGTAATTATTAAAACAAGAAAATATCCTTCACAAAAGCAAAATTGTCCTTAGAACGCTTTCAACCAGGACACAAATCCATCTTAATTTGGTCCTTGCTTAATTTATCTGAAGTAACACAAAATGTTGTAAGATAATGGGATTGACTTGGGGCAGGGGGCGGGGGAGGGGAAACACAAGCAAAATTGCAAACATTTTGTGAAGGGATGAATCAGCTTCTAAAAATGACAAGTTCTCTCCATTGACCACAGCATGATCCTGATATCAATTCTCTTCTAAAGTAGCTGCCTGAATTAGGTGTCAAGACTAGGCCCTACAAACTACTGCTATAAGTGGAAACGAGGGAGCTTTTCATCACAGTTACTGGAAAGTCTACACTAGGGTGACATGAATTGCTGCCTAAGCTTCACTGACAACATTCAGTGGACCTCTGCCAAATCTGAGTGGAGTTTAGGTACTCAGCTCACACCTAGATTGATGAAGAACCCAGCTTAGACCCTGGAGGGGTGAATATACTTGGCTAAGAGTCTGAGTGAAATAATTCTCTCTGCATCAGGGAAGATTGAGGGTACTGGAACTTCCTCAAGGGAGTATCTCAGTCCTGTGTGTTACTCAGCCCTGCCTTAGTCCTTCCCCGAGAAAGACAAATGCCTTTTATTTCTGTTTTACTCAGTTCACAGGAAAATAACACTTTCCAGTGATCAGGCCCTAGTTGGGCTGGGAAACTGTGGTCATGAGGAGATTGGAGCATGTGTCTTTTCTTCAAGATCTACGTTCAGATGTCTCAAACATGGAAAGACGTTTTCAAAGTTGGGGATGGGGCCAGGATCCTTGAATGAGCGCTGCTGACAGTGAGATCAAATAGTCTATCAGATGTATCTGTGAATGCCAGTAAAGATACACTGGACTGTGCTGACAAACAGCCTGACCTGATGTATTTGCGTCCCCCATGCTAGCGACGCTGAGCTCCTTCAGAGAATATAGAAAAACTCAGTTTGCAGGGATGCCTACCTATTACCTGAACTCCGTGGCTCCACCACCATATATGATTTATTAATTTACTTCCACAGCCGTTGGTAGCAAAGTCTCAAGGGTAGGTAGGAAGAGAGCTCACAATGCAAGGAAAAAGAACCCTCTGAACTCAAGACTTTAATAGACAAAGCTTGTTATCAGAGGCAGATGGAAACAAAACAAGGATCTTAAAATGATAGCTGGATCCAGCACTCTCCACTTCAAATGCTTTGAACCTCAGGTGATCTCCTGGCATTACCCATCTGACTGCAATGGAGTAGCCAAGGATAAATGAGGTTCGTGGAGAAGGTTAAGCTTTATTTTCTATGACGCAGATGTTATCACCCATGAAACTAATTGGCTCCCAAGGGCTGTGGCTTTGGCATAAGGGACAGGAAGATGATGGTCTGGGGAGACTGGGTGGGGATGGCTGTGGGCTATAAGGTGAACACACCTTGACTGTATTTCTCACTGTGCCTAGGAAGGTGGAACTGTTCATGCTTGCTCTCTCTAGAGAAGTGTAAGAAAAACTCAAAAAAGAAAGGAAAAAATAATGTAGAACTCCACCTCTTGCAGAGAAATGAAGTTGATCTCTCCCCCACTCCATTAATATTTTGCAAAAAGTATGAAAATCGCTGGGGGCAAAATGCAGCTGGATAATAAAGAAGAGTCTTAGCTGTCAGGATAAGAGTATTTTTCAGGGGTCAGGCATTGTCTGAAAGCAGTTGAAAGATGTGAGAAATAGGTAATTTGTTATGAAATAATGCCACGGGTAAATTTACCTGGTAAAGGTTCATATATTTATCCTTTATTTATTTTACCTGACAGAAAAAGATATTCAGAGGAGCTCTTTGTGGTGATAATGACACGTAGCAAAATCTTTGGGAGGTTTTGTTTTTGAGACCATCAGGGGAAAACAAAATATTCAACAGGTAGCATAGACTTGTTCTGACTCAAGGAAATACTGGATAGATACTGACCAGAGGTTTCGTGTGGTTGGGAATTTATATTTCTCTGTGCAAAAATGCATTTCTCCTAACACCACTTTAGACACCATGACTTCATGAAACGCAAATGTTGGAGTTTGTCTGATATTTTTCAGATAGAAAATGTATTTAATGAAAAATAACATGTCATTGGCTGCAGTTTTGAAGGAAATTTTCAATCCATCTTTGATGTCATTTTACACTTGTGATTTGGTACCAAACAAGAAGAGATGCGTTTAAAATTCATTTCATTTGGGAGAACCACAAATAACCACAAACTCCTTATCAAGCATCTCATATCAAGCAGCACCTAGGTTTCATTGCATAAATGGCATTTTTGTTTCTTCTGGAAAATTTCATTTGGGTTATATTGCTGAGAAAAGTCATAATGTGCAAATACCAGATACTCTGGCATTCTGAAAAGCATGAGGCAGTGTAGATAAGGAGCATCTGTCAATTAAAAAATCTTACCTTGTCAGTCCCTCCTCTGTCAAAGCTAATCCTGTATGTTCTTTCTGTGCTTAGTTCTGGTCGTGGAATCTGAGAATGAACAAATATAGAGTATCAATAGATTAGTTTGTGATGGACTATCATTACAGCTATCCTTGCTATTCCTCAGGTGTCTATTTCAAACTTGATAAGTTCTGTTAGTGAATCCTAATTATTTTTGCATATTTAAGTAAAAGGTCTAATTGTTAATTAATAAATGACCAGCTGTCTTAATTTATAAATGTTACATATAAGAATTATTATTAGAATTATATGAATTGCTGAGAGATCACACCTGCCCTTTGCTATGCAGGACCTTTCTTACTGTATTCGTTATGAAAATCAAAAATCATAACAACAGTGACAGTTAAAGACCTCTGACATGTAAACTCATACTTATTTTTCAAAGCTGCTACATGATTCACCCTTCAAATAAATAATCATTTAAGAACATTGTCAGTACAGTAAGCTGAAGACATCATTATATAAAGAACAAAATCATAGCAAAGCAATCTACATAATCCAAATGCATATAGGAAAATACAAAAGATAATATCAGTAAATACCAGTCATCATCACCACTCTCTGTTATTCAATTATTATCTTATCCAAGAATGTCTGCAGAATTCAAGTCATCCCTTACACCTTGTTTTAATTTTTAATATCTCAAGAATTCTATGGGGCTGACTCTGGCTAGATGGAAAACAATGTGGAGGAGAGGAGAGGAGAGGAGAGGAG
>NW_009242672.1:0-3757 GCF_000690835.1 Fulmarus glacialis | reverse complement strand
ACTCTGAAAGCTTCGGGGATTCAGACTGACAAAGAAAGTCTTTTCATCTCTAGGTCACCAGCACAGACCTGTGGTGTCTCTCTAGTGACCATTAGGTGGTTGCTCAGTAGTTTATGTGTAAGAGTTGGTGGTCGTAATCCATTTTCTAATGGACAGGTCCCTGCCTCGTGAAAGCTGTCACTATGTGCTTATCTGAGGAGCAAGATATGGGAATTAACATGAACAGAGCCTGAATTGCATTTGCCTTGCTTTACTAAAACCTCGGAGCCTCTGTAATACTTGTTTCAGTGGATCAGTCCTTCTCCAGGGTTATCTTTCCAAGCCAGGAAGGATTGAAGCCACGTCAGTGCTGTGCTGTGAGCGGTGACACTTCGGTCTTCCTTCCTGGAGGGCTGCAGCCTCTGCTCCCACTTCTGGAGTATGCGGGTCCTGTTCGGATACACTCAGAGTGTTGCCACTCATGTTTCTGGCAGTTGGGATGTCCTAAAAGAGCACATCCCACAGCCTTCATGTAGCCATCTCCCAAGTTTAGTTCCTGGTGCGGTCAAGCTGATGTACTTCATAACTACTGTATTTGTGTTTTAAATGGAAGTCCTAAAATTAGGACTGCTCAGTTGGTAAAATTGAGCACAGAGCTAAGGGGCCGATTTTGATAGTAAAGTAAGCATTTGTGACTTCTCATGTCAGAAATGATAATGTCACCAACTGTAAAGCACAGTTCAGGGACCTACCCAACAGAGTCGAGCTAAAAACGGCAACCCGCTGAACAAAGGCAGCGCAGGGTTGGCTGATGGGCGCTAAAGGTCTAAGCAAGTCCTTCACTGGAGACATCTGCATGTGCATAGCAAACAAGGCATTGGTAAAAAAACTGACATGTGTGTAGAGATATGGATACAGTTGCTTACAGGTGAGCCTGAATATGTAAGATGGTTACAGGCTAGAGAGTATAAAAAGTTGAAGAGCTAGGATCTAGGACTCTACCTTTTTTTGGCTAACCAAGTTGAGAGGATATAGAAACGTCAGACTTCAGGGGAACATCTAAGATGAGAATATGCATTTTACAAAACATTGTAAAAACCCGAAGGATGTAGAATCTAAAACTATGTCGTTATTAAGGAGAATGTGCCATGTCTATTGCAAAGCCCCCGAAAACTCTTTCCTGTTCCCTTTTGGTTTTCTCTCTCCCAGGCTTACCTCTGTACAATATGGGCTACATAGTGGACAGAGCAACTGAACAAATTACAACCAGAACTGAATTAAAGGTAAGTGTTTAAGCGTAAAGGCTAATAGGACAGAGGAAAAGGACAAGTAAAGACCATCAGTTCTGCGAAAATCAAAGATCTCAGAGGCCACGTGACTTGAAAAGGACTGGCCTCTATGTAGCTTATGAGCTTGAAAATCCTCTCCTATGTATTTGCAGCATTAATTCCTCTTGTTATCTGAGGTGATCTACTTTAATCAGATTCCCAGAAACAAGTCAGATACTTAAAAGAGAAGATCTTTGACACCCCTGCTGGCAGCATTAGTAGAGAGGCCAAAGTCCAAACCAGCAGGGAGACAAGATAACCCGCTTCATCCCTCCAAAACACTTTTTAGGGTAATTGGCGTCAGAGGGAGTCCCCCAGTTTCCCCTTCCAGACTCATAGCCGTACAGTGTATGGCCATTTAACGTACTTGTTGCACAAAGGCTACCTCAAACTCTTACATTTCCAAGACAGAGCAATTCCGTACTGGTGCTCCCATTCTATCCTAAAACCTCCTCTGTCGCAGTGCCACCTCTTGTGTTATCTTGCTGCTTCACGCAGGCACCATAACTTAAATCTGGACCAAAAGGGGACTCATAAATTTGATCCTGCTTCTGTGCCTGTAGTGCAGCTACTCCTACTTCCTATTCTAAGTTTCTAGCACAGGGGTCTCTGAGTGCCAATAATGATGGTCCTTGTTTTAAATTTAATCTCATTTTCACGCAGAGGAGGCAATGCCATCTGATACCCTCCAAAGACCTTCATTCCACAAAGCACGTGTGTTGCACGTGGCAAAAGGAGCTTGATGGCTGCGTGAGGACACACTAGAGACAAGTAAGGTGACAGTTCAGGTTGCGTCATTCTTTAGACTTTTCCATGGGAGGTATCCTAAGTAGTTTGTGCCTCATTACCCAAGCAGTGGATTTTCCTCCATATGGTGTAAGATATAATATGCAGCTGCAGCAAGAGAGCTACCACTGCACAAATCCAGGAACCACAGGACAAGCTTTAATTAATGTGCTTGTTTGTCCAAAAATGGTTATGTTCACATCAGGAGCCAATAGTCAAAATAATCTTAAAATGTTTTAAAGGAAAAAATTGGGAGTGAAAAAGGCCCATCCAAAAATGATTGTGCCTTATGAGGGGAATAAAGCACTGATCAATTAGCTTGAAAAATGAATTAATCAAGGACAAATGTAATTAAAGTTCGGCATCTTGATAAGCTGTTGTTGTCACAGCCCAATTTGGACATACCGCTCTTGTGTTGACATTTTTAGTGCTTTCTGTGGATTACCAGTACATGACCAGTGTATGAAAGCTTGTTAAGCCTCCACGTGCTCAGCCTGGCCCTAGCTTTAATGCTGGCTCAGTGCAATCCCCACTGCTGGCACAAGCTCTGCGGGACTTGAACCTTGCGGTGCTGGGCATTGTGCTTCTCGCTAATTATTGTACGGACTTACTCAAGTGTGTTTTACAAGCTTAGGGCAAATTTGTGAATGTCCAATTATCTATATGTAACTTTTTTAAGAGGAGCCAACCAGGCTTGATTTTTTTTCTCAGGATCCTGCAGCATCTTTCTGTAACTAGTGGGGGGATGCTTTCAGCCTGGCTTCCAGGTCTGGCTGGTATTTCCTTTCCTGATTAGCAGAGAAGTCTGTGTACTAGCCCTTTCAAACTGCACAACACTTGCATCCCTCTCTCCTGATCCCTATAGTGAATTTAAAATTCAGAATGTTTTTTAAATGCCTCGATCTTATTCCCATTTGGGTAAAATCTGCTACAGCAGCTTCCAGCCAAATGCAAATTAAAATGTTACTTTTGAAAATTCTTCATTTATTCACAGACCTTTCAGCCATGCAGCGCTACTTTAATTTTGAACTAGTTTTGCAGACTGCTCTAAGTATGAGATGAAGTTGTTGATAGCGTATCTGTCTCTCTCTTCCTTTCATTTAGAGGAAAATAACAGATTTTGTATGAGAAGCTCACTTTATATTTTGCTTTTTCTGTTGGTCTTCTTTTTCAGTCATTGACAGTTGCAATTCTGTGGCCCTAAAATGAAACAAAGCAATTTTCCTTCCACAAAAAATGCCGCTTGCGTTGCATCACGCAGAAGTGTTTTAGAGTAGATGTCTGCAGCATGCATGTGCAGTTTTATCCCATCTTATTTTTAAATGGTTAACTGTGTATACCCTGGTTCACAATCCTATTCCAAAAATACCTGAGGTTTATCCTTATCATATTGCCCAGCTAACAGTAAGAAATAGGCTCAAGTGGCTCAGTACGGATTAGATTCGCCTCTTATGCAACTGGGTACAAGACCTAATGAGAAGCCAGAGACCTGCCTTGGAAAGAGCTCTGTCCTCTGCGGGCCAGGGGATCCCTTGGCAATATCCCTTGCATATGCTGAGAGTACTGGGATGCTTCCCACCAACTTCACTGGAAGAAAATGCTGTGCTGGAAAGGTATTCGTTTGTTTACAAAGGCCAGGATCATAGAATCATAGAATAGTTTGG
>NW_009242671.1:0-3767 GCF_000690835.1 Fulmarus glacialis | reverse complement strand
GGTCGGCCGTGGGATGGCGGCAGGAGGCTGGAAAGGGCTGTTTGTGGCCGCAGCCGGGCAGGATTCTGTTACGCGGAGCTGAAGGTTGGCAGTGACCCACCAGAGCCCTGGTCAGGAGACGCGTCTGCTTGGAGAAACGTCAGTTAGGAAAAGACTCTCCCTATCGGCATAGTTTTTGGTTAAAACAGCAAAGAGAAAAAACAGTTGACCCCCAGGATGAGTTAGCCTTGTGTTGAGATGTTTGACTAAAGCGTAGGAGACCCAGTAAAAGTCCGTCTGCAAATCACTTTCCAGGGATCTTTTTCCAAATCTGGTTTGTTGTTTTTTTTTTTCCTCCTGTAAAAGATGTGCATAGATTTAGCAATTGAAACTTCAGGAATTGAAAGTCTGGTAACTAATCCATGATTTTCAATTGTTTTACAGATAAGTGATCCTACGCAGTTTCTCCAGGACTGTTTCCACTGGTAGAATTTCATCGGATCCCTTACTTTGAGTTGGCATTTTCAAATCTATTCATGAGACATTATTAAAAATGAATAATAAAATAAGTTATTTGTTAAATACTGTTAGATGCATGCATAGGTGCAATTCTGTGCTCACTCCCAAATCTTCAGCCTCAACAAGAAAACACATTTTATGGATTGGCAGATACAAGGATCCCCTGGAAAATGGGAACTTCAGGAAATTATTTTTAAATATTTGTCCTTCTCTGCATGGATCATCTCTTCGATTTCTATCTCAGAAGACAGATGTTTTTAGCACAGGTGCTGAAATACAAACAGAGAAGAGTACAGAGGCTTTGGTGAGTGAGGAGGCTCCCCAAAGCTCCGTGGAACTTGAAAAGTTGGATGATACTGGGAGCTTCAAAGTGAAGCACGTAATGGATCATAGTGAACCGTTCTTCAATAGTCTGCAGAAATGTACCTGTCCTTGCGATGTACTGGACTTGGCTTCAGAGTCTGCTGTTTCCATTAAGCATTTCACAAACTGTTTAACTACAGTATGGAGGCTCTTCAAAAACCTGTCTGAAGACCAGCAGCGTTACGAGAAGCAGCTGATCTTTGAGCACCCAGCTTTTGTCAACCTTTGTCAGCAGCTGCTGCGGGACTCCAGAAGGATGACACGGGGTGACCTGGTGTTCAGTCTGCATGCCGTGGTGAACCTAGGCGTTCCTCAGAACACTCTCCTAGTCCAGACTTTGGTGAGAGTGTGCCAAGTAAGTCTCAAAATCCCTCTTCTCCTAAGTTGGGGCTGAAGCCTCGGGGCTAATTCTGGGAGGCTGTGTAGCATCAGAGTTGGGTTACGTCCCTGGTTTAGTCTGATGTTCCATGGAAACAGGGCTCCCATAGTTAATTTGTGCGTACTTCTGATTTTCTTCATTTTTGAAACCACTGCCTGATTTCAGACAGATTTAACAGAGAGGAGAAATCTCAAAAATCATTACCATTTTCAAATCAACTAAATTTGACTGATGTGAGACCTTGCAGGTCACTGCAGAATTAAAGCTTATGAATTGACTTTTGGGGGGAAAGAGAAGACTGCAGGTACAGATTGAGAGTGGTAAGTTTTTCTTTTCTGGAACTTTTACTGGTCTGAAGTAATCTGATGTTGTGAAAACTCTTTAACAGGAGAAGCTCAATCAACTTGATAATCGATGTATCTCAGTTTTGGCAACTACTTTAGCGGGGCTGGATAAAGACAAGAATGTGAGCGCTCTTCAAGCTGGATTACAGTGAGAAAAATATATCTTTCACATGTTCTTCATATTTAAATGTTGTTTGAATATATGTCTTTTAGAAATCATGGAGGGAATGTCTGCGCATAAAAGACATACAGTGGTTTTAGGACTTAAATGATCAGATGTGATAACAGCTGTACAAGACAGTGATTTTTGGCATTGTCTTTACAGTTTCAAGCAGAAAGGCTTCCGATGGCAAAGGGTGCTAGACTGCTCTGCAGGAGATTCATACTCTGACTGCAGCTCCACTGTGGTTTTTTTGTGACGTTGATCAAGTCACTTCACATATCTATGCCTCTGTTTTACCCGTGTGTATAAAGGAGGTAATGAGACTAGCTTACTTTGTGAAGTGTTTTGATTTGTCATGATGAAAAATGCTGTTTAACAGCCAGGGAATATTTTCTTTTAATTTAGTAAGTAAAAATTAAGATGAAGACAAGTTTAGACTTTATCTGTGCATCCAGCAAGGCCTTCTGTGTAGTGCTTTATCAGAATAACTTCTTTGGCTGTAGTGATTTTTTTCTGGGCCAGTGAGATTTATGTGGTAACCAATCTGCTCATTCCCATGAGATTGTTTCTACTGAGGCTGTCACAAAACTTGCCATGGATTTGTACTTGATCCTGTGTCAGGTCCTGCTTTGAGAAGGTGGATGTGTTAGTGATACGCAAAAAACAGGTTCTCCTGGAAGCTCAGGTACACAGTTCTTGTAAGTTGGCAGAAAGCAGGAAATCCATCCACAGCTCTTTCTCTGTCTTGATGTCTGGAGCTCTTGCCCATCTGCAGGAAGCCGCATCTGTAGGGATGAATTTCAGAGCAGTGCACTGCCTTAGAAAGTGACACTTCATATTTTTGTATCTGTGCAGGTATATTTAAGGGCAATTCAGGCATAACAATTACAATACCTCCCTCTGAGCCAGAAAAGGAGGTGCTGGGAATGTAGAACTCCATCTTGTGCTTATGATCCCTCTGTGTTATGATATCCCCTTCTGTTCCTGCAGCCCACAGCACTACTTGTTTGGTTTTTTCCTCTTGTTGTCAGTGTCTGTCTCTGAGTTTCCTAGCTGTTTCAGAACTTGCCTGCACATAGATGATTCTATGACAATAATGTGCAATTTTTTTTTTTCTGCAGAAGAGTGTTAATTCCTTGAGGCTTAAGAGCGCTCATGTCTGCACAGTCTGGTCAGGTGTCCTTGCTGTTAATGTATCGGCAACAACGCTCATCTATCAGGATAACATTAAGAAAGCATATATAATTATTTCCATGTGCAAAATATCTGTGCTGCAGCTACCTCATGTAGAGTTAAGCCAGCCTTGTAAAAAAGGAGATGGGAGAGGAGCACGGAATTACAACTTTAACTTGGGAGTACATCAGTGAGGGAGAATGGGGGTTCCTACCTGTTTCTGCTGAAATGAGGAAAGCTCTATTAAACAGTTACTCTCTCTAGCTCAAGGCCTTGTGTTTGTTTCTTCATCAGATTACTAGTGGAGCAGCGCATTCCAAGTATCAGAGACATCTTTATACTGCAAAACCTGATGAAATGCATAGGAGAAGATGCTCCAGTCTTTCTGAAAAAGAAATTAGAGGTACATTTAGTTGGAGGCTCATTTTTACTTCCACAAAGCCTGTGCTCTTGCATTGTTTATAAATTGTGTATGGTTCTTTCCAGACACTCAAAGAGAAAATATAATAGAAAGGTTAACTACATTTGCTATATGTATCATAGTCCAGCTATATCTGTAGGAAGAACTTGAATTTGGAGGCTGGGAATATCCCACCATGAAAGGGGGCAGAAAGCAGTGGAGATAGTACAAAAGGAATTGAGTCAGAAAAATAGCAGTGCCCTCACCTCTTGTTTGGGTTGGCCACATGATATTTCATAGAAGCACTTACAGGCTGTTCGCTGATTCCCTTGCCCAGCTTGTGGCTGGAAGACGAGGAGACAGAAAACTAGCCTGTGATGGGGCTGTGTCCAATAATGGGATGGGGCTAGAGGACTGGTGGGAGTGAGATGCCAGGAGAACTCACCT
>NW_009242670.1:0-3768 GCF_000690835.1 Fulmarus glacialis | reverse complement strand
ATGATTCTCTGATTCTATGATTCTATGATCTTATTGACCTTGAAAATTGGAAATTGACCTTGACATTGAAATTTAGAGTAATATCTTTAGTATGCCTGCTCCTCATTATATTGCACTTCATATTTTCTACTCACAATAACTATTTATATGAACTCGTATACTCTGAAGCATGACAGAGCAGAGGGAGATTTTGTATCCAGCCAAAGCTTATGAATTTCTCATTCAAGAAAAGGTTTTCTTACATTCAATTACCTTGAACTGCAGCATTCTATTTTTATTTTAAGAACATGCTGTGGTTTTCATAAGCAAGTAGTGATTCTTATTACTGAAACAGCCAGACACACAATCCAACTCTTATTGAGGTCCAGTGATACAAACTCTATTGATTTCTGTAGGAATTCTATTTCTATTACTTCATTAAGAATGAAGTAAACAGAGAATCAACATTGTCTTTTATTATGGGTGATTGGCTTTTGAGATGGCAGAGCAAACTCAGGTGCCCAAATTACAGAAAAGGGAATAAGTTCTTTAACAGTTGCTGTCCATTTTTGTCTTAAGCAAAGGATGGATTGTTCTATCTGCCTTCTTTGCACCACTCAGATGGCACAAAATGAATGAATTCCAACCGTAGAGCATCTCTCTTTCTCTGGGGACTGCCAAAAACTGGGCTGATGCTGGAGACATCATGTCTACAGATTTCCTTAATGAGAATATTTGCCAGAGAAAGAGGCCAGGTATGCTTCAGTGTATGGAATGTATGTTTTTACCTATTAGTAGGTATTTGTATTCTTTTTATGAGCTCCTATGGCAAATGGCTTTATCACAGAGAAGTGCTTGTTCTCATTAGATATCAGATCTGATTGTACATAAGATACTTATATTTTTAATTTTAACATTTACATTTTATTTTACTTAACCTCATAAATAAAATACCCCTTTAAAAAGACAGTATTTTACCTTAAAGCTTAATGTATCATTTTTGGAAGACAGAGGCAAATTGCCAGAGGTATTCATTTACAGCAATTAAGAAACTGTCTACACACTCAGAGTGATGAGTAGACTGATCAGTGCCTTGCAGTTTTGCATTCTACCAAAACTGAGTTCTTAGCCTAAGTCTGTCAGAAATCCTCTGCATTTAACACAGGAATTATTTGTCCTCTCTGAAACTGGATGTTGCCATAAAAATTAAATCACTGAATCATAAGAAAATTACCCAGGATCACCTACTTAAGTGATACAACATAGATTAAGAAAACAGATTTTTTTCACAGTTGTTACTAACAGCTATGGTGACACAGGTGGCCACAGAGCTCTTTATTTAGTAATAAAACAGTTTTACTAAATGCAAAAAATAATTCTTACTACTTTTGACATGAACTGAGTCCTGTCATTGACCAGAGTGGGGAAAAAACCCCCAACCATCATAACACTGTAGGGATGCAGATAAGATCTCTAGTCCTGTAAAAAGAACATTACAAAAGCACAATCGTCTGCTGCTGTGTCCTAATGCTACTGACTTTGCGCTAAGCTTTGCAGTCCAAAGAAAGAAGAAAAGTGGTTTTGTGAAGTCAGTGGGAGCTATAGTACTATAGACTTCAGGAAAGGTAGTGTTTTAACCAACTTATAGCATTGTAATCAAAATATGCTTTTGATAACATGGTGTTTCTTAAAGTAACCGGCAATGCATGATACATTGTAGAATGTCCATATGCAAAATACAACGTATATGAATGTTAGCAATGAAAATACCCAATGCTCTGGTGCTAAGGCTCTCTGACTGTGCTCAGGTCTCCAGATCCACTGATACCTGCACTTTCTTTAGGTTACAAAGCCGTAACAGATATTGGAGAAATCTTGAAAGTGCTTGTAGCGTTTCCTGTATGTCCACATTTTTCATGGTCAAAAGTTTCCTGTGCCCCTGTCAACTCTGTTTCTAGCAAAGTTTTCAGATATTTGTAACTAAATATTCAGAACACCCTTTCTATAAGAATACAAATACTTTACAAATGCAATTGCAATGTTACACAGGAAAACTTCAGAAAAGAAAGGCTGTTAACAGCTGCAGTAGAAAGCTGAAAATACTAATGCTGTGAAAAGCATTTAAACCAGAATAAAGCTAAAATTAAGGTGCTATTTAGGGAAACAAAAGTCATTCATTTACAAGACAGTTAAGTTATTCTTCAAACTGAAGTTTTGCTTTCTTTATACAGAAAAGAAAGAAATCCTGAGGACACTTTATTAAGCATATGCTGATAACTACTGATCATAAATGATTGAAAGAAAAAACCCACAGAATTAGAAAATTATAAATGTGATTTTCAAGTGCCCTGGAACTCAGCAAGCGTCTGATGACAGAGGAGATTAGGTAATATAACAGACAAAATGTTCCCCTAAAACAGCATTCTTAACAATTTCCAAAAAAATCACTGAATAAAAATCAATGTCACATGCGGAAAAAGACATTTTATTATTTTCTTAATTCTGCTTGAATTGTTTTTAATACACTGAAACTAGCGCAAAACTATTGTGATTGTATCCACATAGGGGTTCACCATTTTCTTCAGTATAAAGAATAGGCTTAATATACTTAGTCATACAGACTTATGGCAGTGAGGTACCTTCAATCTGCCATCAGTTTCTGAAGCCAGGAGTTACAGTAGGAAAAAAAAAAGAAAAAGAAATAGCATGCTTTGACAAACTATGAACTCTCTCAACTGAACTGGATACACTGGAAAGTGTTGAAAAGAACTAGAGAAATGACTGTCGGTCAGGACATTATCCCTTGAAGTAAAAGACTGAAGAAACATGTTTACATAAGAAAAGAGGCAATTACAGTTTTTCACAGATGTTCACAGTTAACTCCTTGGAGTAGACACTTCTGAAAATCTCTCTTTAAATTAACAAAAAGATGTACTATGATCCAACATTTGATGTGAATACTAAACTAAGTTAAAAAAAAAATTAAGTGCAGCCTTTTTTTAATGAGGGAAATTAACTTTTGAAACAATTTGCCTAGTTTTCTTATAACTGCATTTTAAAATTAAGATGGGAAGTATTCTGGTTTTACCAAAATTAGAGAAAAATGGCAAAGTGAAAGGAAAGCAGAATTTGGCCCATTATCTTTGTTAAATGACTAGAAACTTTTTTTTTTCCCCTGAGGATCAGTATCAGAATCAGTTCAGTATCAGAATCAGTTTTCCTTAGCAAAATTGGAAGAAAAAAAATGTATCCCAATTATTTATGTAATGATTTTGAATAAAATTTTAGCATGTTTCTTATCATAATTATGAGCCAAATCCAAGCACGGGTCACTCTGTTGCATCAGCAAAAATAATCTCAGTAGGAGAAGCTCAATTTTCTCTAAGGGTGCTAGGTAGAAATAGGTAAAAAAGGAAGTTCTTAGTGTGTTTTTTAGTTGGAGCAAGATAAATAAACATAGATTTGTCCCAGAATATAAAAGTTGCTCTGTAGGAGCTGACTATTAGTCATGCAACTTGGAAGAAATGCATTTGATGCTTTAAGAACCGTTGGGAGACAGACAGCTAAACTAAAGACTATTCTTGTTGCCACAGTGCCTTGTTCTTTCATTGCTCTTATTTGCTAGAAACTGAAAACAAAGATTGATTTGTCATGTCAACTTTCAACATGCTGCATTTCTCTTTACAGATAAATGATGTTGAATTATTGGATTAGTGCCATTTAAAAGTTGTTAATAATGGAACAGGCCAATTTTTAATTTATTGACGCATTCTATATATAGAGAGAGAA